>NC_080383.1:48890366-49100794 GCF_014773155.1 Arachis stenosperma | reverse complement strand
GTGTGCAGCATCCTGGGCGTTTTGGAAAAACGCCCAGTGATAAAGGATTTCTGGCATTTAACGCCAGCCAGGGCACCTGCTGGGCGTTAAACGCCCAAAAGGGGCAACAAATGGCGTTAAACGCCAGAATGGGTGCCATTCTGGGCGTTTAACGCCAGCAAGGTGGGGGGACCACAATTTTGTTTTCAAATCAAATTTTTCAACTTTCCTTTTCTTACCCATACTTTTCTACAAATCACACTTCAATCATTCATCATTCACTTTCAAATCTTCAAAAATCAAAACCATTCTTCAACTCTATTTCAAATCAATTCCAAATATTGTTCAAAAAACTCACCTTTCTCTCAAATTCTTTCCATATCTTCTCAAATCTCCTTTCAAATTTTTCTTTTCTTTTCGAAATCTCCCCTCCCCACCTTATAATACACGTTTGTCCCCCTCATTCCACCACACCATTCGAACTCCCTCTTCCTCCCCCTCTCTTCTCTCTTTTCTTTTGCTTGAGGACAAGCAAACCTCTAAGTTTGGTGTGCTTTTCCGTGATCACTAAGCCAAGATTCATCAAGATCATGGCTCCTAAGGGAAAACAAACCAATTTAAGAGGAAAGAAAGAGACTAATCCAAAGAATCTTTGGAATCAAGAGAAGTTCTTAACTAAAGAACATGATGACCATTATCACAAAATAATGGGTCTGAGGTCAGTGATCCCGGAAGTTAAATTTGATCTGAAAGAAGATGAATATCCGGGGATCCAAGAGCAAATTCGAAACAGAGGATGGGAAGTTCTAACCAATCCTGAAATAAAGGTTGGAAAGAACATGGTTCAGGAATTCTACTCAAATCTGTGGCTAACAGATAAGCAGAGAATGACTGGAACTGCTTACCATACCTACAGAACCATGGTTAGAGGGAAGGTGATGTACTTCCATCTGGACAAAATAAGAGAAATCTTCAAACTACCTCAACTGCAAGATGATCCTGATTCCTTCAATAGGAGGATGGTGAGAGAAGATAAAGGGTTGGATCAAGTTCTAGAGGACATATGCCTCCCTGGGACTAAGTGGATAACCAATTCAAAGGGTGTCCCAAACCAACTCAAGAGGGGAGACCTCAAGCCAATTGCAAGAGGTTGGCTAGACTTTATTGGGCGTTCCATATTGCCCACTAGCAACCGTTCTGAGGTCACCATCAAGAGGGCAGTGATGATTCATTGCATTATGCTTGGAAAAGAAGTGGAGGTCCATCATGTGATTGCTTGTGAGATTTACACAATTGCAAATAAGAATTCCACTGAAGCCAAACTGGCTTACCCAAGCTTGATCTCCTTGCTCTGTAAAGAGGCTGGGGTGAAGATGGGAGTAGATGAGTTCATACCCATTGAACACCCAATCACCAAGAAGTCAATGGAAGGACAAGTGCAAGACAACTCCATTAAGAGGAGGGCGCAGAAATTCCTCCCTGAATTCCCAAGAATTGACTACTGGACCAGCCTAGAAGCATCTATCTCCAAGTTGCAAGAGACTATGGAGCAACTGAAGGAAGAACAGCAGAATCAGAACTGCATGCTCTGCAAATTGCTGAAGGAACAAGAGAAGCAGGGGCGTGAACTCCAAGAGCTGAAACGCCAAAAGCTCTCCTCTCAAGCTGAGGAGCATCCACTTCTCAAAATTAAGGTTGTTGAGTCCTAACTCTGTGAAAACCTCTATCATTAGGAGCCTATTTTCTTTCGTTTTGTTTTGTTTTTCTATTTATAGTTTCATTTTATATTTATTTTCTGAGTCTAGTTCTTAATTCATAATTAATAAAATTTAAAGTTTATGCCCTAAAGCTATGAATGTCCTATGAATTCATCACCTCTCTTAAATGAAAAATGCTTTAATCACAAAAGAACAAGAAGTACAGGATTTCGAAATTTATCCTTGAAACTAGTTGAATTAGTTTGATGTGGTGACAATACTTTTTGTTTTCTGAATGAATGCTTGAACAGTGCATATGTCTTTTGAATTTGTTGTTTTAAGAATGTTAAAATTGTTGGCTCTTGAAAGAATGATGGAAAAGGAGAACTGTTATTGAGAATCTGAAAAATCATCAAATTGATTCTTGAAGCAAGAAAAAGCAGTGAATACAAAAAAAAGAGAGAAAGAAAAAGAAAGAAATAAAGTTGTGAACCAAAGCAAAAAGAGTGTGCTTAAGAACCCTGGACACCTCTAATTGGGGACTTTAGCAAAGCTGAGTCACAATCTAAGAAGGTTCACCCAATTATGTGTCTGTGGCATGTATGTATCCGGTGGTAATACTGGAAGACAGAGTGCTTTGGGCCACAGCTAAGACTCATACACTAGCTATGTTCAAGAATCATTATACTTAACTAGGAAAATCAATAACACTATCTGAGTTCTGAGTTCTCATAGATGCCAATCATTCTGAACTTCAAAGGATAGAGTGAGATGCCAAAACTGTTCGGAGGCAAAAAGTTACTAGTCCCGCTCATCTAATTGGAACTATGTTTCTTTGATATTTTGGAGTCTATAGTATATTCTCTTCTTTTTATCCTATTTTGATTTTCAGTTGCTTGGGGACAAGCAACAATTTAAGTTTGGTGTTGTGATGAGCGGATAATTTGTACACTTTTTGGCATTGTTTTTAGTATGTTTTTAGCATCTTTTAGTTAGTTTTTATTATATTTTTATTAGTTTTTAGTTAAAATTCATTTTTCTGGACTTTACTATGAGTTTGTGTGTTTTTCTGTGATTTCAGGTATTTTCTGACTGAAATTGAAGGTTCTGAGCAAAAATCTGATTCAGAGACTGAAAAGGACTGCAGATGCTGTTGGATTCTGACCTCCCTGCACTCGAAGTGGATTTTCTGGAGCTACAGAAGCCCAATTGGCGCGCTCTCAACGGCATTGGAAAGTAGACATCCTGGGCTTTCCAGCAATATATGATAGTCCATACTTTGCCCAAGATTTGATGGCCCAAACCGGCGTAGCAATTCGGCCTCAGAAATTCCAGCGTTAAACGCTGGAACTGGCATAAAACTTGGAGTTAAACGCCCAAACTGGCATGAAAGCTGGCGTTTAACTCCAGAAAAGGTCTCTACACGAAAATGCTTCATTGCTCAGCCCAAGCACACGCCAAGTGGACCCAGAAGTGGATTTTTATGTCATTTACTCATTTCTGTACACCCTAGGTCACTAGTTTACTATTAATAGGATCTTTTGACATTGTATCAAGGACCTCATGACACTTTACACGTTTTCTTTGTGTACTTTCCACGGCATGAGTTTCTAAACCCCACGGTTGGGGGTGAGGAGCTCTGCTGTGTCCTGATGGATTAATGCAATTACTACTATTTCTCATTCAATCATACTTGCTTCCATTCTAAGATAATACTTGTTCTTAATCCGGATTAATGTGATGATCCGTGACAATCATCATCATTCTCAACTATGAGCGTGTGCCTGACAACCACCTCCGTTCTACCTTAGATTGAGTAGTTATCTCTTGGATTCTTTAACCGGAATCTTCGTGGTATAAGCTAGAACTGATGGCGGCATTCAAGAGAATCCGGAAGGTCTAAACCTTGTCTGTGGTATTCTGAGTAGGATTCAATGATTGAATGACTGTGACGTGCTTCAAACTCCTAGCAGGCGGGGCGTTAGTGACAGACGCAAAAGAATCGATGGATTCTATTCCGGCCTGACCGAGAACCGACAGATGAATTCCGGGTGCTGTGACAGAGCATATGCAATCGTTTTCACTGAGAGGATGGGAGGTAGCCATTGACAACGGTGAAACCCTACATACAGCTTGCCATGGAAGGAGTCTTGCGTGCTTGAAGAAGGAGACAGTAGGAAAGCAGAGATTCAGAAGATGGAGCATCTCCAAACCCCAACCTATTCTCCATTACTGCAATACAAGTAACCATTTCATGTTCTTTTGCTTTTTACAATCAATCCTGATAATTTCTGATATCCTGACTAAGATTTACAAGATAACCATAGCTTGCTTCAAGCCGACAATCTCCGTGGGATCGACCCTTGCTCACGCAAGGTATTACTTGGACGACCCAGTGCACTTGCTGGTTAGTTGTGCGGGATTGCAAAAGTGCGATTGCAATTTCGTGCACCACCTCCCTGCACTCGAAGTGGATTTTCTGGAGCTACAGAAGCCCAATTGGCACTCTCTTAACGGCGTTGGAAAGTAGACATCCTGGGCTTTCCAACAATGTATAATAGTCCATACTTTGCCCGAGATTTGATGGCCCAAACCGGCGTTGCAAATCAGCTTCAGAATTCCCAGCGTTTAATGCTGGAACTGGCATAGAAATTGGAGTTAAACGCCCAAACAGGCATAAAAGCTGGCGTTTAACTCCAGAAAGAGCCTCTACACGAAAATGCTTCAATGCTCAGCCCAAGCACACACCAAGTGGGCCCGGAAGTGGATTTTTCTTTCATTTACTCATTTCTGTAAACCCTAGGTTACTAGTTCACTATTAATAGGATCTTTTGACATTGTATCGGTACCTCATGACACTTTACATGTTTCTCATTGTATCTTCTACAGCATGAGTCTCTAAACCCCATGGTTGGGGGTGAGGAGCTCTGCTGTGTCTTGATAGATTAATGCAATTACTACTGTTTCTTATTCAATCATGCTTGCTTCCGTTCTAAGATATCACTTGTTCTTAACCCGGATGAACGTGATGACCTGTGACACTCATCATATTCTCAACTATGAACGCGTGCCTGACAACCACCTCCGTTCTACCTTAGATTGAGTAGATATCTCTTGGATTCCTTAATCAGAATCTTCGTGGTATAAGCTAGAATTGATGGCGGCATTCAAGAGAATCCGGAAGGTCTAAACCTTGTCTGTGGTATTCTGAGTAGGATTCAATGATTGAATGACTGTGACGAGCTTCAAACTCGCGACTGTGGGGCATTAGTGACAGACGCAAAAGAATCACTGGATTCTATTCCGACATGATCGAGAACCGACAGTTGGATAGCCGTGCCGTGACAGGGTGCGTTGAACATTTCCACTGAGAGGATGGGAGGTAGCCATTGACAACGGTGAAACCCTACATACAGCTTGCCATGGAAGGAGCCTTGCGTGTTTGAAGAAGAAGACAGTAGGAAAGCAGAGGTTCAGAAGACAGAGCATCTCCAAAACCTCAACCTATTCTCCATCACTGCAATTCAAGTACCTGTTTTATGTTCTTTTGCCTTTTTACAATCAATCCTGATAATCTTTGATATCCTGACTAAGAGTTACAAGATAACCATAGCTTGCTTCAAACCGACAATCTCCGTGGGATCGACCCTTACTCACGTAAGGTATTACTTGGACGACCCAGTGCACTTGCTGGTTAGTTGTGCGGGATTGTAAAAGTGTGATTGCAATTTCGTGCACCAAGTTTTTGGCGCCGTTGCCGGGGATTGTTCGAGTTTGGACAACTGACGGCTTATCTTGTTGCTTAGATTAGGACCGTTTTGTTTTCGTTGGTTTAGAGTCTTTTATTTGAGTATAATTTCATATTTTAAGTTTCGTGTCAATTGCATGCTTTTGTTTTTCTTTTAATTTTCGAATTTGCAAGTTCTTAGTCCCTTTTTGATCTTTAAAAATTCTAAGTTTGGTGTCTTCTTTGTGTTTTTCTTTAAATTTCGAAAATTCATGTTTGATTTTCTGAAAAATTTTAAGTTTGGTGTCTCTTTGTTGTTTTTATCTTTCCTCTTTTCAAAAAAATATATATACATATATATCTTGATTACTATTCACATCAATTCTCTTTTCTCCAATATGGACATAAATGGGAATGAACAGTCCAAAAGGACTCTGGGGTCATATGCCAACCCCATTACAGCTGCATATGGGAGTAGCATCTGTATACCTCCCATCTAAGCAAGCAGCTTTGAGCTAAACCCTCAACTCATTATCATGGTGCAGCAAAATTGCCAGTATTCCGGTCTTCCACAGGAAGAACCTACTGAGTTTCTGGCACAGTTCTTACAAATTGCTGACACAGTACGTGATAAAGAGGTGGATCAGGATGTCTACAGATTATTACTGTTTCCATTTGCTGTAAGAGACCAAGCTAAGAAGTGGTTGAATAATCAACCTACAGCAAGCATAAAGACATGGAAACAATTATCAGACAAATTCCTGAATCACTTTTACCCTCCAAAAAGGATGACACAGCTAAGGCTGGACATCCAAGGCTTTAAACAAGAGGATAATGAATCCCTCTATAATGCCTGGGAGAGGTATAGAGGTATGCTGAGAAAATGCCCCTCTGAAATGTTTTCAGAGTGGGTACAGTTGGACATCTTTTACTATAGGCTTACAGAAAAAGCTCAGATGTCTCTAGACCACTCAGCTGGTGGATCTATACATATGAGGAAGACTATTGAAGAGGCTCAAGAGCTTATAGATACTGTTGCTAGAAATCAACATTTGTACTCTAGCCATGAGTCCTCTACAAAAGAAGAAGTTGTGGCATTAGCCACTGATCCTAACCCTCAAGAACAGATGGTTGAGCTTACTCAACAATTACACCTGATGACAAAACAGTTAGCAGAATTTAAAGAGATGCTCCAAGAGACTAAAACTGCTAGCAAGAACATGGAATCACAGTTGAATCAGGCAAAACAGCAGCTATCTAAACAAATAATAGAAGAATGCCAAGCAGTTCAACTGAGGAGTGGGAAGACACTGAATAACACTGCTCAAAGTAGCAAAAAGTCAGTAAAGGAACAATTGACAGAGGATAGCCAAACCACCATCCAAAATCCTTCTGAGGACAGTAAGAGCCCAGAGAGGAATACTAATGGCGTTCAAACGCCAGAAAGGGAGGGAAAGCTGGCGTTAAACGCCCATTCCCTACCCAGTTCTGGCGTTCAAACGCCAGAAAAGGGGGAAAAGTTGGCGTTAAACGCCCATTTTCCACCCAATCCTGGCGTTCAAACGAAAAAGGGGAACCAGACACCTGAGAGTGCTGATAGTAACCCCTCTAAAAAGGCTTCTCCAACCACCTCTGTAAGGAATAAACCTGCAGCAACTAAGGTTGAAGAGTATAAAGCCAAGATGCCTTATCCACAGGCGGAACAGGATAAGCAATTTGCCCGCTTTGCAGACTATCTGAGGACTCTTGAAATAAAGATTCCGTTTGCAGAGGCACTTGAGCAAATACCATCTTATGCTAAGTTCATGAAAGAGATCTTAAGCCATAAGAAGGATTGGAGAGAAACTGAAAAAGTGTTTCTCACTGAAGAATGCAGTGCAGTCATTCTGAAAAGCTTACCAGAAAAACTTCAAGATCCAGGAAGCTTTATGATACCATGCACATTAGAAGGTGCTTGCACCAAGATAGCCCTGTGTGACCTTGGAGCAAGTATCAATCTAATACCTGCATCCACTATCAGAAAGCTTGGGTTGACTGAAGAAGTCAAACCAACCCGGATATGCCTCCAACTTGCTGATGGCTCCATCAAATATCCATCAGGCATAATTGAGGACATGATTGTCAAGGTTGGGCCATTTTCCTTTCCAACTGACTTTGTAGTGCTGGAAATGGAGGAGCACGAGAGTGCAACTCTCATTCTAGGAAGACTTTCCTAGCAACTGGACGAACTCTCATTGATGTACAAAAAGGGGAAGTAACCATAAGAGTCAATGAGGATGAGTTCAAGTTGAATGCTGTAAAAGCTATACAGCATCCAGACACACCAAATGACTGCATGGGCGCTGACATTATTGACTCTTTGGTGGAAGAGATCAATATGACTGAAAGTCTAGAATCAGAGCTTGAGGACATCTTCAAGGATGCTCAGCCTGATCAGGAAGAACAAGAGGAAACAAAAGAATTTTTGAAAATTCCTCAGGAGGAGGATAAGCCTCCCAAACCTGAACTCAAACCACTACCACCATCCCTGAAGTATGCATTCCTGGGAGAGGGTGGCACTTTTCCAGTAATTATAAGCTCTGCTTTAAATCCACAGGAAGAGGAAGCACTGATTCAAGTGCTAAGGACACACAAGACAGCTCTTGGGTGGTCCATAAGTGACCTTAAGGGCATTAGCCCAGCAAGATGCATGCACAAGATCCTATTGGAGGATAATGCCAAACCAGTGGTCCAACCACAAAGGCGGCTAAATCCAACCATGAAGGAGGTGGTGCAGAAGGAGGTCACTAAATTACTAGAGGCTGGGATTATTTATCCTATTTCTGATAGCCCCTGGGTGAGCCCTGTCCAAGTTGTCCCCAAGAAGGGAGGCATGACAGTAGTTCATAATGAAAAAAATGAACTGGTTCCTACAAGAACAGTCACAGGGTGGCGCATGTGTATTGACTACAGAAGGCTCAATACAGCCACCAGAAAGGATCATTTTCCTTTGCAATTCATAGACCAAATGCTAGAAAGACTAGCTGGGCATGATTATTATTGCTTTTTGGATGGCTATTCAGGCTACAACAAAATTGCAGTAGATCCTCAGGACCAAGAGAAAACAGCATTCACTTGCCCTTCTGGTGTGTTTGCCTACAGGAGGATGCCTTTTGGTCTGTGTAATGCTCCTGCCACCTTTCAGAGATGCATGCTATCCATCTTCTCTGATATGGTAGAGAAATTCCTGGAAATCTTCATGGATGACTTCTCAGTATATGGAGATTCATTCAGCTCCTGTCTTAACCACCTAGCACTTGTCCTGAAAAGGTGCCAAGAGACTAACCTGGTTTTAACCTGGGAGAAATGTCACTTTATGGTGACTGAAGGAATTGTCCTTGGGCACAAAATTTCAAGCAGGGGAATAGAGTTGGATAAGGCAAAGGTAGAAGTAATTGAAAAATTACCACCACCTGCCAATGTTAAGGCAATCAGAAGCTTTCTGGGGCATGCAGGATTCTACAGAAGGTTTATAAAGGATTTTTTGAAAATTGCAAAACCTCTGAGCAATCTGCTAGCTGCTGACACACCATTTGTGTTTGACACACAGTGTCTGCAGGCATTTGAGACCCTGAAAGCTAAGCTGGTCACAGCACCAGTCATCTCTGCACCAGACTGGGCATTACCATTCGAATTAATGTGTGATGCCAGTGACCATGCCATTGGTGCAGTGTTGGGACAGAGGCATAACAAGCTTTTATACGTCATTTATTATGCTAGCCGTGTTCTAAATGACGCACAGAAGAACTACACAACCACAGAAAAAGAGTTACTTGCAGTGGTCTATGCCATTGACAAATTTAGATCCTATTTAGTAGGATCAAAGGTGATTATGTACACTGACCATGCTGCTCTTAAGTACTTACTCACAAAGCAGGATTCAAAACCCAGGCTCATAAGGTGGGTATTGCTTCTGCAAGAGTTTGATATAGAGATAAGAGACAGAAAAGGGACAGAGAACCAAGTAGCTGATCATCTATCCCGACTAGAACCAGTAGCTGGGGCGTCCCTCCCTTCTACTGAGATCTCTGAGACCTTCCCAAATGAGCAACTCTTTGCCATTCAGGAAGCTCCATGGTTTGCAGATATTGCAAATTATAAAGCTGTGAGGTTCATACCCCAGGAGTACAGCAGAGTACAAAGAAAGAAATTGATTTCTGATGCCAAGTACTACCTATGGGATGAGCCTTATCTCTTTAAGAGATGTGCAGACGGAATAATCCGCAGATGTGTACCCAGAGAGGAAGCACAAAGAATCCTGTGGCATTGCCATGGATCACAATATGGAGGACACTTTGGAGGTGAGTGAACAGCAACCAAGGTCCTCCAATGCGGATTCTACTGGCCTACTCTCTATAGAGATGCCCGAGAGTTTGTGCGTAATTGTGACAGTTGCCAAAGAACTGGTAACTTGCCTCATGGTTACGCCATGCCTCAGCAAGGGATCTTAGAGATTGAATTGTTTGATGTATGGGGAATTGACTTCATGGGTCCCTTCCCACCATCATACCCAAACACTTATATTCTAGTGGCAGTAGACTATGTATCTAAATGGGTGGAAGCAATTGCCACACCCAATAATGATACTAAGACCGTGCTGAAATTCCTCCAGAAACACATCTTCAGCAGGTTTGGTGTTCCCAGAGTACTGATCAGTGATGGGGGCACTCATTTCTGCAATAAACAACTGTACTCTGCTATGGTCAGATATGGAATTAGCCACAAAGTAGCAACTCCGTATCACCCACAGACAAATGGGCAAGCTGAGGTCTCCAACAGAGAGCTCAAAAGAATCCTGGAACGGACTGTTATTGCCCGTAGAAAGGATTGGGCAAAGAGCTTGGATGATGCTCTGTGGGCGTACAGAACAGCATACAAGACTCCTATAGGAACCTCTCCATACCAACTGGTGTATGGGAAGGCCTGTCATCTGTCCATGGAACTGGAACATAAAGCCTACAGGGCAACCAGATTCCTAAACATGGATGCTAAGTTAGCTGGTGAAAAAAGATTGCTCCAGCTAAATGAGCTAGAGGAATTCAGACTCAATGCCTTTGAAAATGCAAAAATCTATAAGGAAAAGGCAAAGAAATGGCATGACAAGAAATTGTCATCCAGAGTCTTTAAGCCAGGACAAAAGGTCCTTCTCTTCAACTCTAGGCTCAGATTGTTTCTAGGAAAGCTTAAGTCCCGCTGGAGGGGTCCATATGTGATTACGGGAGTATCACCATATGGATATGTTGAGCTTCAGGATAATGATTCTGACAAGAAGTTCATTGTCAATGGACAGAGGATCAAGCATTATCTTGAAAGCAACTTTGAGCAAGAATGCTCAAAACTGAGACTTGAGTGATTCTCAGTGAAGGTCCAACTAAAGACAATAAAGAAGCGCTTGCTGGGAGGCAACCCAGTAGTTAGAAGGGTATCTGTTCTGTTTAATCGATGTTGATATATATTCTTGAAAGGCATTTATCAAAATTAAAGGAATTCACAGAGTTACAGAAGGATTCAGTGCAAAAAACAGAGAAAAATAGCTTACTGGCGAAAAAACACCAGTAAGGGGCATTCTGGGCGTTAAACGCCAGAATGGGCACCATTCTGGGCGTTTAACGCCAGTAATTGTGCCATTTTGGGCGTTTAACGCCAGGTGTGCAGCATCCTGGGCGTTTAGCAAAACGCCCAGTGAAGAAGGGATTTCTGGCGTTTAACGCCAGCCAGGATACCTGGCTGGGCGTTAAACGCCCAAATAGGCCACCAAGTGGGCGTTAAACGCCAGAATGGATACCATTCTAGGCGTTTAACGCCAGATAGGCAGGGGGAGGAGATTTTGTGTCCCACTTTAATTTTTTTTCAAAATTTCTAGTTTTGATCCATATCTTTCTCCATAAACACATTACAAATTTTCATTATTCACCCCCAATCTCAAAAATTAGAATCTTCTTCAAATCTATTTCAAATTCTTTCCTAGACTCTTTCAAAAAACTCAATTATCTCCTCAAATTTTTTCCAAATCTTCTCAAATCTCCTTCAAATTTTCGAATAGTTCTCCTCCTCTCCTATTTAAACACATTCGGCCACCCTCATTCCCACACCATTCGAATTTTCTCTCCTTCTCTCTCCCCTCTTTGCCTTCTTTTGCTTGAGGACAAGCAAACCTCTAAGTTTGGTGTGCTTTCCGTGATCACTAGGCCAAGATTTATCAAGATCATGGCTCCTAGAGGAAAACGAACCAATTCAAGAGGCAAGAAAGAGAATAATCCAAAGGATGTTTGGAGTCAAGAGAAGTTCTTAACCAAAGAACATGCAGACCATTACCACAAAATAATGGGTCTGAGGTCAGTGATCCCGAAAGTCAAATTCAATCTGAAAGAAGATGAATATCCGGAGATCCAAGAGCAAATTCGAAATAGAGGATGGGAAGTTCTAACCAACCCTGAGACAAAGGTTGGAAGGAACATGGTTCAGGAATTCTACTCAAATCTGTGGCTAACAGATAAGCAGAGAATGACTGGAACTGCTTTTCATACCTACAGAACCATGGTCAGAGGGAGAATTATTTACTTCCATCTGGACAAAATAAGAGAGGTCTTCAAATTACCTTAACTGCATGATGATCCTGAATCCTTTAATAGGAGGATGGTGAGAGCAGATAAAGGGTTGGATCAAGTTCTAGAGGACATATGCCTCCCTGGAACTAAATGGATAACCAATTCAAAAGGTGTCCCAAACCAACTCAAGAGAGGAGACCTCAAACCAATTGCAAGAGGTTGGCTAGACTTTATTGGGCGTTCCATATTGCCCACTAGCAACCGTTCTAAGGTCACCATCAAGAGAGCAGTGATGATTCATTGCATTATGCTTGGAAAAGAAGTGGAGGTTCACCATCTGATTGCTTGTGAGATTTATACAATTGCAAATAAGAATTCCACTGAAGCCAAACTGGCTTACCCAAGCTTGATCTCCTTGCTCTGTAAAGAGGCTGGGGTGAAGATGGGAGTAGATGAATTCATACCCATTGAACATCCAATCACCAAGAAGTCAATGGAAGGACAAATGCAAGACAATTCTATCAAAAAGAGGGCGCAGGAGTTCCTCCCTGAATTTCCTGAAATTGACTACTGGGCCAGCCTAGAAGCATCCATCACCAAGTTGCAAGAAACTATGGAGCAACTTAAGGAAGAACAGCAGAATCAGAACTGCATGCTCTGCAAATTGCTGAAGGAACAAGAGAAGCAGGGGCGTGAACTTCAAGAGATGAAACGCCAAAAGCTCTCCCCTCAAGTTAAGGGAGCATCCACTTCTCAAAATCAAGGTTGTTGAGTCCTAACTCTGTGATAACCTCTATCATTAGGAGCCTATTTAAATTTTTTGTTTTATATTATTATTAGTCTTATCTTATATCTATTTCTGAGTTTTGTTCTTAATTCATGATTAATAAAATTTAAAATTGATGTCTTAAAGCTGTGAATGTCCTATGAATCCATCACCTCTCTTAAATGAAAAATGCTTTAATCACAAAAGAACAAGAATTACAGGATTTCGAATTCATCTCTGAAACTAGTTGAATTAGTTTGATGTGGTGACAATACTTTTTGTTTTCTGAATGAATGCTTGAACAGTGCATATGTCTTTTGAATTTGTTGTTTTAAGAATGTTAAAATTGTTGGCTCTTGAAAGAATGATGGAAAAGGAGAACTGTTATTGAGGATCTGAAAAATCATAAAAATGATTCTTGAAGCAAGAAAAAGCAGTGTATTAAAAAAAACGAAAAAAAAAGAAAAGAGAAAAAGAAAGAGCAAGCAGAAGAAGCCAATAGCCCTTTAAACCAAAAGGCAAGGGTAATAAAAAGGATCCAAGGCTTTGAGCATCAGTGGATAGGAGGGCCTACAGGAATAACATCCTGGCCTAAGCGGCTAAACCAAGCTGTCCCTAACCATGTGCTTGTGGCGTGAAGGTGTCAAGTGAAAACTTGAGACTGAGCGGTTAAAGTCGTGATCCAAGGTAAAAAGAGTGTGCTTAAGAACCCTGGACACCTCTAATTGGGGACTCTAGCAAAGCTGAGTCACAATCTGAAAAGGTTCACCCAATTATGTGTCTGTGGCATGTATGTATCCGGTGGTAATACTGGAAGACAGAGTGCTTTGGGCCACGGCCAAGACTCATAAAGTAGCTGTGTTCAAGAATCATCATACCTAACTAGGAGAATCAATAACACTATCTGAATTCTGAGTTCCTATGGATGCCAATCATTCTGAACCTCAAAGGATAAAGCGAGGTGCCAAAACTGTTCGGAAGCAAAAAGCTACTAGTCCCGCTCATCTAATTGGAACTATGTTTCTTTGATATTTTGGAGTCTATAGTATATTCTCTTCTTTTTATTCTATTTTGATTTTCAGTTGCTTGGGGACAAGCAACAATTTAAGTTTGGTGTTGTGATGAGCGGATAATTTATACGCTTTTTGGCATTGTTTTTAGTATGTTTTTAGTATGATTTAGTTAGTTTCTAGTATATTTTTATTAGTTTTTAGTTAAAATTCACTTTTCTGGACTTTACTATGAGTTTGTGTGTTTTTCTGTGATTTCAGGTATTTTCTGGTTGAAATTGAGGGATCTGAGCAAAAATCTGATTTAGAGGCTGAAAAGGACTGCAGATGCTGTTGGATTCTGACCTCCCTGCACTCGAAGTGGATTTTCTAGAGCTACAGAAGCCCAATTGGCACGCTCTCAATGGCGTTGGAAAGTAGACATCCTGGGCTTTCCAGCAATGTATAATAGTCCATACTTTGCGAGATTTGATGGCCCAAACTGACGTTGCAAATCCGCTTCAGAATTCCCAACGTTTAACACTGGAACTGGCATAGAAATTGGAGTTAAACGCCCAAACTGGCATAAAAGCTGGCGTTTAACTCCAGAAAGAGCCTCTACACAAAAATGCTTCAATGCTCAGCCCAAGCACACACCAAGTGGGCCCGGAAGTGGATTTTTCTGTCATTTACTCATTTCTGTAAACCCTAGGTTACTAGTTCACTATTAATAGGATCTTTTGACATTGTATCGGTACCTCATGACACTTTACACGTTTCTCATTGTATCTTCTACAGCATGAGTCTCTAAACCCCATGGTTGGGGGTGAGGAGCTCTGCTGTGTCTTGATGGATTAATGCAATTACTACTGTTTCTTATTCAATCATGCTTGCTTCCGTTCTAAGATATCACTTGTTCTTTACCCGGATGAACGTGATGACCTGTGACACTCATCATATTCTCAACTATGAACGCGTGCCTGACAACCACCTCCGTTCTACCTTAGATTGAGTAGATATCTCTTGGATTCCTTAATCAGAATCTTCGTGGTATAAGCTAGAATTGATGGCGGCATTCAAGAGAATCTGGAAGGTCTAAACCTTGTCTGTGGTATTCTGAGTAGGATTCAATGATTGAATGACTGTGACGAGCTTCAAACTCGCGACTGTGGGGCATTAGTGACAGACGCAAAAGAATCACTGGATTCTATTCCGACATGATCGAGAACCGACAGTTGGATAGCCGTGCCGTGACAGGGTGCGTTGAACATTTCCACTGAGAGGATGGGAGGTAGCCATTGACAACGGTGAAACCCTACATACAGCTTGCCATGGAAGGAGCCTTGCGTGTTTGAAGAAGAAGACAGTAGGAAAGCAGAGGTTCAGAAGACAGAGCATCTCCAAAACCTCAACCTATTCTCCATCACTGCAATTCAAGTACCTGTTTTATGTTCTTTTGCCTTTTTACAATCAATCCTGATAATCTTTGATATCCTGACTAAGAGTTACAAGATAACTGTTCCGAGGGTTACCTGAAACGTGTAGCTCGGTCGTCTTGGAGAGGCCCGAGGTGAGGGTTCTGGGACCCGAGCTTGATGTGCCGGGCGGTTGGTGGTTGTACCTGCAATGACACTCCGATGCTTAAGTTAGCATGGGTCCAAGCAGATATGTGTAGAATATGGAATGAATGCTATACCTGGGTGCTCCAGTGTATTTATAGTAGTTGGCCGTGATCTTCCCTGGATAAGATATTCTTATCTTATCTTATCTTTTGGGAGTTTTATCTCTATCTTTGCGGAACCGCCTCTTCTAGGCCTATTTCGGCCTTTAGGTTTTGGGCTGCGTTCCTTTTGATGGGCCTTCCTTGCTATGATGTCCGAGGTCCGACCTTTAGGCGTGGGCCTTTGGATGAGGTCGGACCTTTCATGGATTTGACCGAGTATGAGGAGCCCGGTCAGAGTATGAACAGTGCCCCTGCCCGAGTTCGTCCTTTTTGGGAGGTCGAGCTCGGGCATAGTAGTTTTTTCAAATTTCAAAAAATGGCCGTTCCTGCATTTATTGCATTTTACCGTTTCTTCCTCGATTTCCGTTTCGGGCTCTGTGAAGGCTTTATTTATTTGCCCCTTTCCCCCTTTTCTGCGTTTTATTCTGCTCTTTTTCTGTTTTTCTAAGTTTCGCCATCTCCTTTTTTCGAGCACCGCTTCTTCTCTCTCTTTGTTCTTCTTCCCCGAATCTTTCCGTGTGTCTTTCCGGGGTTTCCTCTGCGCCGTTGTTTCGTGCTTCTTGCTTCCGGAGCTTGCCGCCTTCGTTTCTCCTTTCCAGGTTTGTTTTCCATGTTTTTACTTTCTTGTGATCATATGCTTCTGTTCTTTGTGTGGCTCTTTGTTTTGTCTCTTTATGCCTGGGTTGCCCCGAAAAAGAGGCGCTGCCATTGCTGTTGTTTGTATATGGGGGGGGGGCTCTTTTTTGTTCTCTGGTGTTTTTCGGTCCGGGTTGCTGCATTTTCATCGCGGGGTTTTGTTTTCTTGCATTGCTGAATGGGTTTTTGCTTTCTGTTGTATTCTTCTTTGTAGGTAGGAATTTATGTCTCGAAAGGTTCTTCAAGCGGTGTCGACCAAGATTCCGAGTGGTCTTGGTTGGGTAGATCCTCTTCCTTTGAGAATCCCTTCTGTGGTAGATTCTGAATATTTAGCTAGGTTCCGTAGGCACAGTAGCATATGTGAAAATAGAGAGTCTGAGAGGGATTATGAACTAGTGGCCCCGGATTCCGAGGAGAGAGTGTGCTTCCCGCCTTTAGAGAGTTCCGAGAAGCTCTTCTTTTATGCTTATGATTGTTTTTTCTCTAAGCTGGGTGTCCGACTTCCTTTTACCGACCTGGAGTCCGAGGTGTTGTGGTCTTGCAACCTTGCCCCTACGCAGCTCCATCCCAATTCTTGGGCGTTTTGAAGTTGTTTCAACTTTTGTGTCAGTTTTTGGGGGTCCCTCCCTCTATTTCTCTTTTTTCCTATTTGTTTGTGTGACGAAGCCGGGGTCGGGTGGAGGGAAGGTATCTTGGGTTTCTTTTAGGGCTAACCAGGGAAGGAAGTTTTGTACCCTTTATGATGAGTCTTTTCATGATTTCAAGAACTTTTACTTCAAGGTCCGGGCTACTGGAGACGTCCGACCTTTCTTTCTAGATGAGAGTGGGGAGCCTTCTTTTCCTCTTTATTGGCAGGAGAATGTAGTGTCTGTTAAATATACCTTTGAGAGTCTAGATGAGGTGAGCAGGCTTTTGGGGTGTGGTGAGCAGTTTATGGGGTCGGGCACCTCACTTGGATACGAAGAAAATGTTGGGAGATCCAAGCCTTCTCCGTTCCGAGTTAGGTAGTTCCCGACCTCTTTCGAGATTTATCTTTTTCTTAGTATTTTGGCCTTGTTTGTTTTGGTGGAATTTCTGTTGTGGTAACTCCTTTTCTTTTATTTCTGCAGAGATGTCTTCTCAGGCGGATTCCATGAAGTATCTTCGTCGGACGAAGAAGTCTGTGGCCGCTCGGAATATTGAAGCTGGGGGGGCTTCTGCCTGATCTTCTCCGGAGAAGTCTGCTGTGGGTGTTCAGACTCGGTCGAAGACTATTCCGACTCCCCAGTTCCGAGCTATAACTCAAGATCCTCCGACCTCCGGGCCTGCTACCTCTTCTCCTCCCCCGTTTTCGGGTCCTCCTCCCAAGAAGCAGAAGACCTCTCAAGAGCCTGCGGGTTTTAATGACAAGGATTTCGATGCTCTTGGTTGGATTGAACAGCATATTCTCCCTCAGACCTTTATTTCTACTGATGATGTGTCTATGGAGCACCATTTTCAGTATATGGCGCGGAGTTGTGTTCGGATGGCTAGTCTACATGCTGCTATTGCCCGAGAGTTCAAGAAATCTCCCCTTGGCGCGACCAGTTCCCGACTTGAGAAGGCTCAGTCCGAGCTCGAGAAGATTAGTGAGCTGAAGGCTGCTAGGATTGTTGAGTTGGAAGCATCTTTAGAGAAGGAGAAAGCTAAGGCTACCGCGGCTGTGGCGGCAGCGAATGCATCTGAGGGGATGGCGAAGGCAGCGAAGGAAAATTATACTCGGGCACTTGCCGAGCTTGTGGAGACGAAGGAGAAGTTGCAATCTGCTCAGAATGACTTTTACGAGCTAGAAGGGCATGTGGCGAAGGGTATGGATGCTATGTATGAAAATTTGAAGGCTCAGGTCCGGGTTCTTGCTTCTGACCTGGATCTGAGCTTATTTAGTATGGATAACGTTGTTGTGGAGGGAGAGATTGTTCCTGCTCCCAACGAGGATGAGGTTCCGGTGTCCGACCCCAAGGTTCCGGTGTCCGTCCCCGAGGTTCCGGTTGCGCACCCGACTTCACCTTTGGTCGGGGATGGGTCTGGTGCGGAGGTTTTGAACCGGGATGATGGTGCTGTCGATGCTGTCCCGATTTCTATGTTTCTTCCGCAGCCTTCTGTTGATGCGGCGACCGGGAAGGATCTTGATCCTCTGTAATCCCTTTATCTTTTGGGTTTTTGCCCGGCCTGTGGGCTCTTTTGTTTTTGGATGATTTTGTGGATGCTTTGGACACCTTTTTGCTTTTAGCTACTTGTAGTAACTTTTTTAGCTTATTATGCGGTGTTTTTGTTCGCGTTTTGACTTGTTTGTTCCGCTTTTATGCTTTTTAGTTGTTTTTGGATAACAACTTTTTAGCTAGCGTTTGATTTCGTTTTTTCGCTCGTACTTTTTTAGTTGTTTTTGTATAGCAACTTTTTAGTAAGCGTTTTCGAAATCTTTGTCTTTCGCCGTTTTGACTTTTTGTTCCGCTTTTATGCTTTTTAGTTGTTTTTGGATAACAACCTTTTAGCTAGCGTTTGATTTCGTTTTTTCGCTCGTACTTTTTTAGTTGTTTTTGTATAGCAACTTTTTAGTTAGCGTTTTCGAAATCTTTGTCTTCGCCGTTTTGACTTTTTGTTCCGCTTTTATGCTTTTTAGTTGTTTTTGGATAACAACCTTTTAGCTAGCGTTTGATTTCGTTTTTTCGCTCGTACTTTTTAGTTGTTTTTGTATAGCAACTTTTTAGTAAGCGTTTTCGAAATCTTTGTCTTCGCCGTTTTAGGCTTCCTTCTCGGGTCCGAGCTTTTTATCGGACTCGGGTGGCGCGGTCGAGTACACCCTTTGTTGGTCCGACCTTGTCTTTGGTCGGCCTTTTAAGTTATTTTTGTAATCTCTTTTTATTTGGCTTTTTTGAGCCTTTTTCAGAGTTACTTTTATAACTTCTCACATTAATTTGAACCTCGTCGCTTTATCTTTGCCGACCTTGTGTGGTCTCTTGGCAAATGATTTTTGCGTTTTGTCGAGCATAAATTAATGCGCCTTGACGGGGTACTTTTTCAGGATTTGTTTTATCATGAGAAGGAACAAAAGAAAATAGAAAAATTTGATTAGTATTAAGAAAGAAAGAATATTTACAAAGTGTTTACCCTTGACTAGGTCGGGTGCCTTATCTGACCGGGTCTCATTAAAAAACCGCTCTCATTAAAAAACCGCTGTAGGGAAAAAGAGTACACCTCGGGTCAGATTTTTCTAGCTGTAGTACCGTTTTAGATTACAGGCGTGCCAGGCCCTGGGCAGCTCATTGCCTTCTAGGTCGGATATCTTGTAATAGCCTGTTCCTAAGACCTCAGTTACTTTGTAGGGTCCTTTCCAATTTGCGGCTAGCTTTCCTTCTCCCGACTTTTGTGTTCCGATGTCATTTCGAATTAGAATTAGGTCGTGAGTGGAGAAGCTTCGTTTTATTACTTTCTGATTGTATCTGAGGGCCGTTCGCCGTTTTAAGGCTTCTTCTCGGATTCAGGCTCTTTCTCGGACCTCGGGTAGGAGGTCGAGTTCTTCCTTTTGTGCCTGCGGGTTACCTTCTTCGTTGTAGAAGATGACTCTGGGTGACCTTTCATCTATTTCGATAGGAATCATTGCCTCCATCCCATAGGCTAGTCGAAATGGCGATTCTCCCGTTGTAGAGTGTGGAGTTGTCCGATATGCCCATAATACCTGGGGGAGCTCCTCGGCCATGCCCCTTTGGCCTCTTGGAGTCTTCGTTTTAACCCGGCCAAGATGACTTTATTTGCGGCCTCTGCTTGTCCGTTGGCTTGTGGGTGCTCGACTGAGGTGAATTGCTGTTTGATTTTTAGTTCGGCCACCAAGTTCTGAAAACTTGTGTCCGTGAACTGTGTTCCATTGTCTGTGGTAATGGAGTAGGGGACTCCGAACCTTGTGACAATGTTTTTGTATAGGAATTTCCGGCTTTTCTGAGCCGTAATGGTGGCTAAAGGTTCAGCTTCGATCCACTTCGTGAAATAGTCGACCCCTACTATGAGGTACTTGACTTGCCCCGGTCCTTGGGGGAATGGGCCGAGTAGGTCGAGTCCCCATTTTGCGAAGGGCCATGGTGCAGTGATGCTGATAAGGTCTTCGGGTGGTGCTTTGTGAAAATTGGCGTGTTTTTGGCAGGGGGGCATATTTTCACAAACTCCGTTGCGTCTCTTTGCAAAGTTGGCCAGTAGAACCCGGCTCGGACTACTTTCTTGGATAATGCCCGAGCTCCGAGGTGGTTCCCACATGCCTCCGTGGACTTCTTCGAGGACGCTCTTTGTTTCTGAGGTCGGGACGCACCTAAGGAGGGGGCTTGCGAATCCCCTTCTGTATAATACGTCGTGAATTAGTGTGTAATTCTGGGCGTCTTTCGTGAGTCTTTTGGCTTCCTTTCTTTCGGCGGGGAGAGTTCCCGACTTCAGGTAGCTGAGTATGGGGGTCATCCATCCTTGCTGCTGGTCTGATATATTTAGCGTTTCTTCCTCTCTTAGCACGGAGGGAGATTGTAAGGTTTCCTGGAGGAGACTTCTGTTGTTGCCTCCTGGTTTGGTGCTGGCAAGTTTTGAGAGGGCGTCTGCCCGGGCGTTTTGTTCCCGAGGTATGTGCTGGATCTGTATCTCTGGAAAGTGGCGTAATTGTGCCTGTGTTTGGTCTAGGTATTTTTTCATAGTTGGGTCTTTGGCCTGGTAGCTTCCATTTACTTGTGACGTGACGACCTGGGAGTCGCTGAAGATTGTGATTTTCCGGGCTCCGACCTCTTCGGCTAGCTTTAGACCTGCTAGTAGGGCTTCGTATTCGGCTTGGTTGTTTGAGGCTTGGAACTTGAATTTTAGGGATAGTTCTATCCGCGTTCCTTGGTCGCTTTCGAGTATAACCCCGGCTCCACTTCCAGTTTTGTTTGAGGACCCGTCGACATATAGGTTCCATGAGAGTGGGGTTCCAGGGGTCTCAGTGTATTCTGCGATGAAGTCGGCTAGATACTGAGACTTTATGGCAGTCCGGGTTTCATAGTGGAGGTCGAACTCGGACAGTTCCACCGCCCATTGCAGTATTCGTCCCGCCAGGTCTGTTTTTTGGAGGATGTGTCTCATGGGTTGGTTTGTCCGGACTTTGATGGTGTGGGCTTGAAAGTAGGGACGGAGCCTCCGAGCTGTGAACACTAGGGCGTAGGCGAACTTTTCTATCTTCTGATAGTTTAATTCGGCCCCTTGTAGTGCCTTGCTTACAAAGTATATGGGGTGTTGTCCTTGGTCATTTTCTCGTATTAATGCTGAAGCGACTACTCGATGTCCGACCGAGAGGTATAGTACGAGTTCTTCTCCCTTTAGAGGTCGGGTTAGGATTGGTGGCTGCCCGAGGAATTCCTTGAATTCTTGGAAGGCCTTTTCGCATTCTGGGGTCCATGAGAAGGGTTTCCCTTTCTTTAGGAGTGAGTAGAGAGGCAGTGACTTTATTGCTGATCCTGCCAAGAATCTTGATAGTGCGGCTAGCCTTCCATTCAGTTGTTGTACTTCCTTGACACACGTCGGGCTCTTCATATTGAGTATCGCTTGGCATTTGCCCGGGTTCGCTTCGATGCCCCTTTGAGTCAGCATGAAGCCTAAGAACTTTCCGGCTTCTGCGGCGAAGGTGCACTTCGTCGGGTTAAGTCTCATGTTGTGTTTTCTGAGGGTGCCGAAGACGCTGGTGAGGTCGGTCAGTAAGTTTTTGTCCTCTTGTGTCTTTACCAGCATGTCGTCGACGTACACCTCTAGCTGTAGTCCGATGTGCTCTGAGAACACTTTGTTCATTAGCCTCTGGTAGGTTGCCCCTGCGTTCTTCAGCCCGAAGGGCATTACTACGTAGCAGTAGTTTGCCCTTGGGGTTATGAACGAGGTTTTTTCTTGGTCGGGTTCGTACATCGGGATTTGGTTGTATCCCGAGTATGCATCCATGAAGGAGAGATATCTGTGGCCTGAGGCTGCGTCTACTAAAGCGTCGATGTTTGGTAGTGGATATGGGTCTTTGGGGCAGGCTTTGTTGAGATCTGTGTAATCGACGCACATCCTCCATTTTCCGTTGGGCTTTTTTACCAGGACCACGTTTGCAAGCCATAGGGGGTATTTTACTTCCCTAATGAATCCTGCATCTAGTAGTGCTTGTACTTGTTCTCCTATTGCTTGCATACGCTCGGGTTCGAGCTTCCGACGTCTTTGTTGGACAGGTCGGGATCCCGGGTAAACTGATAGCTTATGGCACATCAGGTCGGGATTTATTCCTGGCATGTCGGAGGCTTTCCAGGCGAAAAGGTCGGAGTTTTCCTTTAAGAGGTTTATGAGTTCCTCTTTTAGGCCCGTTTTGAGGTTCGCCCCTATGTTTGTGATTTTTTCAGGTGTGTTCCCAATCTGGACTTGTTCGGTTTCTCCCTCTGGTTGTGGTCGAAGATCTTCTCGGGACTGAACTCGTCCGAGTTTTATCGTGTTGACCTCTTTCCCTTTCAGGCTCAGGCTTTCGTTATAGCATCGCCGCGCTAGTTTTTGGTCGCCTTTTAGAGTAGCGATTCCTTTTGCGGTAGGGAACTTCATACAGAGGTGTGGGGTCGAGACTATAGCCCCTAGCCTGTTTAGGGTTGGTCGCCCAATGAGGGCATTGTATGCCGAAGTGACGTCGACTATAATGTAGTCGATGCTTAATGTTTTAGATTGTTCGCCTTTTCCAAAGGTAGTGTGTAGCGAGATGTATCCTAAGGGATGGATCGGGGTATCCCCTAGCCCAAATAGGTCGGTAGGATAGGCCTTTAGTTCTTTTTCTTCAAGTCCGAGCTTGTCGAATGCCGATTTGAACAGGATATCTGCTGAGCTTCCCTGGTCAATCAGGGTTCGATGTAAGTTGGCGTTTGCTAGGATAATGGTGACTACCATCGGATCGTCGTGCCCGGGAATTATCCCTTGAGCATCTTCTCGGGTAAATGAGATGGTAGGTAACTCGGGCAGGGGACTGTCTTCTCGGACATGATAGACTTCCTTGAGGTGTCTTTTTCGCGAGGATCTGGATGTTCCTCCGCCTGCAAAACCTCCATTTATCATGTGAACGTGTCTATCAGGAGTTCGTGGGTTTTGTTCGGCCCGACCTTCGTTATCTCCCCGCCTTCTCTTCCTGGTTTCTTCTCCTTTCTCTGCTATGTATTTGTCGAGTTTTCCTTCTCTGGCCAGCTTTTCTATGACATTTTTTAGGTCGTAGCAGTCGTTAGTAGAATGTCCGTAGAGTTTGTGATATTCACAGTATTCGGACCGATCTCTTCCCGCTCTCTTGTGTTTTAGCGGTCGGGGCGGTGGGATCTTTTCGGTGTGGCATACTTCTCTATAGACATCTACCAGGGAGACTCGGAGGGGGGTGTAGTTGTGGTACTTCCGGGGCTTGTCCGAGTTGGATTTTTCTTTCTTTTTCTGTTCCCGATCTCGATCTCGGAGTGGGTAGGTTGCTTCCTTCCTAGAGGGGTCTCTTAGCTGGGAGGTTTCCTCCATGTTGATATATTTTTCTGCCCGCTCCTGCACCTCGTATAAGGAGGTCGGGTATCGTTTGGATAGGGATTGGCTAAACGGTCCCTCTTTTAGACCGTTTGCTAGTCCCATGATGGCTGCTTCAGTGGGCAAGTGTTGTATGTCCAGGCAGGCTTTGTTGAATCGCTCCATGTATTCTCGGAGAGTTTCTTGGTTACCCTGTTTGATCCCGAGTAGACTGCGGGCATGTTTTGCTTTGTCCTTTTGAATAGAGAACCTTGTTAGGAATTTTTTGGTTAGGTCTTCGAAGCTGGTGATTGATCTTGGTGGCAGGTTGTCGAACCACTTCATGGCCGACTTGGTGAGAGTGGTGGGGAAGGCTTTGCACCGAATTGCGTCGGAGGCGTCGACTAGGTACATTCGGCTCCTGAAGTTGCTGAGGTGGTGGCTTGGATCGGTGGTGCCGTCGTAGAGATCCATGTCGGGTGGTTTGAAGTTTCGCGGTACCTTCTCCTCCATGATCTCTTGCGTGAAGGGATCATGGTTGCCTTCGGGGGTGGTGCCGCGTTCTGTCCGGTCTTTCAGATTGGCCTCTATTTTCCGCAGTTTTTCTTCTAATTCTCTACGCTTTCGAGTCTCCCTTCTCAGATCTTGTTCAGTTTCTTTCTGCTTCTTTATGTCCTCTTCGAGTTGTTTCAGCCGGTGTTGTTGTTCCCGGACTGTTTCCAGGATTTCCGAGCTCTCCCCTTTTTCGGGATTCGGTGGATCTTTGTTTGGGAGTGATGTCTTTGGGCGATTCTGTTTGTTTCCTCCTGGAGCGCGTGGTGATAGAGGGCTGTCCGGTCGTTCTCCGGTGTCAATTTCTTCTTCTTGTTCAGATGCAGCGCGATCATTGTCGTGAGGGTCGTCCGCCATGATAGAGGGATGACTTCCAGGGTCCCCGGCAACGGCGCCAATGTTCCGAGGGTTACCTGAAACGTGTAGCTCGGTCGTCTTGGAGAGGCCCGAGGTGAGGGTTCTGGGACCCGAGCTTGATGTGCCGGGCGGTTGGTGGTTGTACCTGCAATGACACTCCGATGCTTAAGTTAGCATGGGTCCAAGCAGATATGTGTAGAATATGGAATGAATGCTATACCTGGGTGCTCCAGTGTATTTATAGTAGTTGGCCGTGATCTTCCCTGGATAAGATATTCTTATCTTATCTTATCTTTTGGGAATTTTATCTCTATCTTTGCGGAACCGCCTCTTCTAGACCTATTTCGGCCTTTAGGTTTTGGGCTGCGTTCCTTTTGATGGGTCTTCCTTGCTATGATGTCCGAGGTCCGACCTTTAGGCGTGGGCCTTTGGATGAGGTCGGACCTTTCATGGATTTGACCGAGTATGAGGAGCCCGGTCAGAGTATGAACAATAACTATAGCTTGCTTCAAGCCGACAATCTCCGTGGGATCGACCTTTACTCACGTAAGGTATTACTTGGACGACCCAGTGCACTTGCTGGTTAGTTGTGCGGGATTGCAAAAGTGTGATTGCAATTTCGTGCACCAAACACGAAAAATATTATTGATGATCTGAAAAATCATGAATTTGATTCTTGAAGCAAGAAAAAGCAGTGAAAAAAAAATTTACAAGGAATCATTGGATTAAGAAAAGGATCCAAGGCTTTGAGTATCAGTGGATAGGAGGGCCCAAGGAAGTAGTTCCAGGCCTAAACGGCTAAATCAAGCTGTCCCTAACCATGTGCTTGTGGCATGCAGGTCCAAGTAAAAAGCTTGAGACTGAGTGGTTAAAGTCGTGATCCAAAGCAAAAAGAGTGTGCTTAAGAGCTCTGGACACCTCTAACTGGGGACTTTAGCAAAGCTGAGTCACAATCTAAAAAGGTTCACCCAGTCATGTGTCTGTGGCATTCATGTATCCGGTGGTAATACTGGAAAATAAAGTGCTTAGGGCCACGGCCAAGACTCATAAAGTAACTGTGTTCAAGAATCAACATACTACACTAGGAGAATCAATAATACTATCTAAATTCTGAGTTCCTATGGATGCCAATCATTCGGAATTTCAAAGGATAAAGGGAGATGCCAAAACTGTTCAGAAACAAAAAGTTACTAGCCCCGCTCATCTAAATTAGAATCTGAGCTTCACTTAAAACTCGGAGATTTTATTACTCCTTAAATTCTTTTTATCCTATTTTATTCATCTAGTTGCTCGGGGACAAGCAACAGTTTAAGTTTGGTGTTGTGATGAGCGGATATTTTATACGCTTTTTGGGGGTAATTTCATGTAGATTTTAGCATGTTTTAATTAGTTTTTGGTAAAATATTATTAGTTTTTAGGCAAAAATCATATTTCTGGACTTTACTATGAGTTTGTGTGTTTTTCTGTGATTTCAGGTATTTTCTGGCTGAAATTGAGGGAGCTGAGCAAAAATCTGAGTTAGGCTGAAAAAGGACTGCTGATGCTGTTGGATCCTGACCTCCCTACACTCGAAATAGATTTTCTGGAGCTACAGAAGTCCAATTGGCGCGCTCTCAACGGCGTTGGAAAGTAGACATACAGGCTTTCCAGCAATATATAATAGTCCATACTTTGCGCGGAGATAGACGACGTAAACTGGCGTTCAACGCCAGTATCATGCTGCTGTCTGGCGTCCAGCGCCAGAAACAGGTTACAAGTTGGAGTTCAACGCCAGAAACAGGTTACAACCTGGCGTTGAACGCCCAAAACAGCCCCAGGCACGTGAGAAGCTTAAGCCTCAGCTCCAGCACACACTAAGTGGGCCCCAGAAGTGAATTTCTGCATCATCTATCATAGTTTACTCATTTTCTGTAAACCTAGGTTACTAGTTTACTATTTAAACAACTTTTAGAGACTTATTTTGTACCTCATGACATTTTCAGATCTGAATTTTATACACTTTGACGGCATGAGTCTCTAAACTCCATTGTTAGGGGTGAGGAGCTCTACAGCGTCTCGATGAATTAATGCAATTGTTTCTATTTCTCCACTCAAACGTTTGTATGTTCCTATCTAAGATGTTCATTCGCGCTTAATTATGGAGAAGGTGATGATTCATGGCATTCATCACCTTCCTCAACTCATGAACGTGTGCCTGACAAACACCTCCGTTCTACATCAGACTGAATGAGCTTCTCTTAGCTTCCTTAACCGGAATCTTCGTGGTATAAGCTAGAACTGATGGCGGCCACTCTTGAGAATCCGGAAAGTCTAAACTTTGTCTGTGGTATTCCGACTAGGATTCAAGGATTGAATGGCTGTGACGAGCTTCAAACTCGCGATTGCTGGGCGTGATGACAAATGCAAAAGGATCAATGGATCCTATTCCAACATGATCAAGAACTAACAGGTGATTAGCCGTGTTGTGACAGAGCATCTGGACCGTTTTCACTGAGAGGATGGGAGGTAGCCACTGACAATGGTGACACCTTACATACAGCTTGCCGTAGACGGGCTTTACAAACAATTGAGTTGAATATTACATTGCAGAAATTCAGAGGACAAAGCATCTCCAAAACTCCAACATATTCCCCATTACTGCACAACAAGTAACGATTTTATTCTCTTTTATTTTTCCAATCTAATAATTCCCATTGATAATTTTGATTGATATCCTGACTAAGAATAATAAAATAAACATAGCTTGCTTCAAACCAATAATCTCCGTGGGATCGACCCTTACTCACGTAAGGTATTACTTGGACGACCCAGTGCACTTGCTGGTTAGTTGTGCGAAATCATAAGAAATTTTGATTTTGATATTGAGATATTAATTTCGTGCACCACACTTCCCAGTCTCTAGGACTATGAAATCAGCAGGGATGTAATGGTCTTCAACCTTTACCAGAATATCCTCTACAAGTCCATAAGCTTATTTTCTTGAATTGTCTGTCATATCTAGTGAGATTCTTGTAGCTTGCACCTCAAAGATCCCTAGCTTCTCCATTACAGAGAGAGGCATGAGGTTTATGCTTGACCTTAGGTCACACAGAGCCTTCTCAAAGGTCATGGTGCCTATGGTACAAGGTATTGAGAACTTCCCAGGGTCCTGTCTCTTTTGAGGTAATCTCAGCCTAGTCAAGTTATCCAGTTCTTTGGTGAGCAAAGGGGGTTCATCCTCCCAAGTCTCATTACCAAATAACTTGTCATTTAGTTTCATGATTGCTCCAAGGTACTTATCAACTTGCTGTTCAGTGACATCTTCGTCCTCTTTAGAGGAAGAATACTCATCAGAGCTCATGAATGGCAGAAGTAATTCCAATGGAATCTCTATGGTCTTAGTGTGAGCCTCAGATTCCCATGGATCCACATTAGGAAACTCATTGGAGGCCAGTGGACGTCCATTGAGGTCTTCCTCAGTGGCGCTCACTGCCTCTTTCTCCTCTCCAAATTCGGCCATGTTGATGGCCTTACACTCTCCTTTTGGATTCTCTTCTATATTGCTTGGAAGAGTGCTAGGAAGGAGTTCAGTAAATTTCTTACTCAGCTGACCCACTTGTGCCTCCAAGTTTCTAATGGAGGACCTTGTTTCAGTCATGAAACTTTAAGTGGTTTTGATTAGATCAGAGACCATGGTTGCTAAGTCAGAGTGGCTCTGCTTAGAATTATCTGTCTGTTGCTGAGAAGATGATGGAAAAGGCTTCCCATTGCCAAACCTGTTTCTTCCACCATTATTGTTGTTGAAACCTTGTTGAGGTCTCTGTTGATCCTTCCATGAGAGATTTGGATGATTTCTCCATGAAGGATTATAGGTGTTTCCATAGGGTTCTCCCATGTAATTCACCTCTTCTATTGAAGGGTTCTCAAGATCATAAGCTTCTTCTTCAGATGAAGCGTCCTTAGTACTGCCTGGTGTAGCTTGCATTCCAGACAGACTTTGAGAAATCATATTGACTTGCTGAGTCAATATTTTGTTCTGAGCCAATATGGCATTCAGAGTATCAATCTCAAGAACTCCTTTCTTCTGATTCGTCCCTTTGTTCACAGGATTCCTTTCAGAAGTGTACATGAATTGGTTATTTGCAACCATTTCAATGAGTTCTTGAGCTTCTGCAGGCGTCTTCTTCAGATGAAGAGATCCTCCAGCAGAGCTATCCAATGACATCTTGGACAGTTCAGACAGACCATCATAGAAGATACCTATGATGCTCCATTCAGAAAGCATGTCAGAGGGACACTTTCTGATCAATTGTTTGTATCTTTCCCAAGCTTCATAGAGGGATTCACCTTCCTTCTATCTAAAGGTTTGGACTTCCACTCTAAGCTTACTCAATTTTTGAGGTGGAAAGAACTTTGCCAAGAAGGCATTGACTAGCTTTTTCCAAGAGTTCAGGCTTTCTTTAGGTTGTGAGTCCAACCATATCCTAGCTCTGTCTCTTACAGCAAAAGGGAATAGAATAAGTCTATAGACTTCAGGGTCAACACCATTGGTCTTGACAGTGTCACAGATTTGCAAGAATTCAGCTAAAAATTGATGAGGATCTTCCAATGGAAGTCCATGGAACATGCAATTCTGTTGTATTAGAGAAACTAATTGAGGCTTAAGCTCAAAGTTGTTTGCTCCAATGGCAGGGATAGAGATGCTCCTCCCATAGAAGTTGGGAGTAGGTGCAGTAAAGTCACCCAGCACCTTCCTTGCATTATTGGCATTGTTGTTGTTTTCGGCTGCCATGAGTTCTTCTTCTTTGAAGATTTCTGTTAGGTCCTCTACAGAGAGTTGTGCTTTAGCTTCTCTTAGCTTTCGCTTCAAGGTCCTTTCAGGTTCAGGGTCAGCCTCAACAAGAATGCTTTTGTCTTTGCTCCTGCTCATATGAAAGAGAAGAGAACAAGAAAATATGGAATCCTCTATGTCACAGTATAGAGATTCCTTGAGGTGTTAGAGGAAAAGAAAAATAGAAGGAAGAGGTAGAAGAATTCAAACTTATCAAGAAAGATAGAGTTCGAATTGTGCATTGAGGAGGAGTGTTAGTCCATAAATAGAAGGATGTGAGAAGAGGGGAAGGAATTTTCCAAAATTAAAGTAAAAGATTTTGAAACAATTGAAAGAAATTATTGAAAATTTGATGAATGATTTCAAAAAGATTTGATTTTGAAAAATTATGAAAACTTGAAAAAAATTTGCATTAAAAACAAAATCTTCCCTCTTGTGCCATCCTGGCATTAAACGCCCAAAATGGTTTCCATTCTGGCGTTTAACGCCCAAAATGCTACCCTTTTGGGCGTTAAACGCCCAGCCAGGTACCCTGGCTGGCGTTTAAACGCCAGTTTTCCTTCCTCACTGGGCATTTTGAACGCCCAGCTTTTTCTGTGTAATTCCTCTGCTGTATGTTCTGAATCTTCAATTCTCTGTATTATTGACTTGAAAAGACACAAATTAAAAAAAAATTTTGAATTTTTAATGATGAGGGATAATCAAAATGCAACTAAAATCAAATAAACAATGCATGCAATACACCAAACTTAGAAGTTTGTATACTACTGACACTAACAAATTGAGAATGCATATGAGAAACAACAAAACACTCAAGACAAGAGAATTTAAAGATCAGAGCAAGGAAATCATCAAGAACAACTTGAAGATCAATGAAGAACATAATGCATGTAATTTTCAAAAATTAGAAGAATAAATACATGCAATTGACACCAAACTTAAAATTAGACACTAGACTCAAACAAGAAACACAAAAATATTTTTGATTTTAAGATTTTATAATTTTTTTGGATTTTTTTTTGAAAATTGAGTGAAAAAGAAAATAAGGATATCAAAATTCTTAATGAGAATTTCAGGAATCATGCAATGTTAGTCTAAAGCTTTAGTCTAAAGAAATTAGACATGGCTAGCCAAGCTTCAGCAGGACATTACATTCAAGAGCTAAATTGATGAGAATCAATCAGCTTTGGTGATGATAAGAACATCATCTTGAAACACTAGAATTCATTCTTAAGAACTCTGAAGAAAAATACCTAATCTAAGCAACAAGATGAACCGTTAGTTGTCCAAACTCGAACAATCTCCGGCAACGGCGCCAAAAACTTGGTGCACGAAATTGTGATCATCAATGGCGCCATCAACATGGTACGCTCAATTGCAATCTCAACTCTTTATCACAACTTCGCACAACTAACCAGCAAGTGCACTAGGTCGTCCAAGTAATAAACCTTACACGAGTAAGGGTCGATCCCACGGAGATTGTTGGTATGAAGCAAGCTATGGTCATCTTGTAAATCTCAGTCAGGCGGATTCAAATGGTTTATGGAGGATTAAAGATAAATAAAACATAAAATAAAGATAGAGATACTTATGTAATTCATTGGTGAGAATTTCAGATAAGCGTATGGAGATGCTTTGTCCCTTCCGTCTCTCTGCTTTCCTACTGTCTTCATCCAATCCTTCTTACTCCTTTCCATGGCAAGCTGTATGTTGGGCATCACCGTTGTCAATGGCTACAATCCCGTCCTCTCAGTGAAAATGTTCAACGCGCTCTGTCACAGCACGGCTAATCATCTGTCGGTTCTCAATCAGGTTGGAATAGAATCCAGTGATTCTTTTGCGTCTGTCACTAATGCCCAGCCTTCAGGAGTTTGAAGCTCGTCACAGTCATTCAATCCTTGAATCCTACTTAGAATACCACAGACAAGGTTTAGACCTTCCGGATTCTCTTGAATGCTGCCATCAATTCTAGCTTATACCACGAAGATTCTGATTAAGGGATCCAAGAGATATCCACTCAATCTAAGGTAGAACGGAGGTGGTTGTCAGGCACACGTTCATAGGTGAGAATGATGATGAGTGTCACGGATCATCACCTTCATCAAGTTGAGGAACAAGTGAATCTTGGAATAAGAATAAGCTGAATTGAATAGAAGAACAATAGTAATTGCATTAATACTCGAGGTACAGCAGAGCTCCACACTTTAATCTATGGTGTGTAGAAACTCCACCGTTGAAAATACATAAGAACAAGGTCTAGGCATGGCCGAGAGGCCAGCCCCCATAATCTAAGAACTAGACGTCCAAAGATGATCAAAAGATCTAAAGTGATCCAAAGATATCAAATACAATAGCAAAAGGTCCGATTTGTAGAGAACTAGTAGCCTAGGGTTTACAAAGATGAGTAAATGACATAAAAATCCACTTCTGGGCCCACTTGGTGTGTGCTTGGGCTGAGCATTGAAGATTTCATGTGTAGAGACTTTTCTTGGAGTTAAACGCCAGCTTTTGTGCCAGTTTGGGCGTTTAACTCCCATTCTTGTGCCAGTTCCAGCGTTAAACGCCAGAATTCTTGAGCTGACTTGGAACGCCTGTTTGGGACATCATATCTCGGACAAAGTATAAACTATTATACATTTCTGGAAAGCCCAGGATGTCTACTTTCCAACGCAATTGAGAGCGTGCCAATTGAGCTTCTGTAGCTCCAGAAAATCCACTTCGAGTGCAGGGAGGTCAGAATCCAACAGCATCTGCAATCCTTTTCAGCCTCTGAATCAGATTTTAGCTCAGGTCCCTCAATTTCAGCCAGAAAATACCTGAAATCACAGAAAAACACACAAACTCATAGTAAAGTCGAGAAAAGTGAATTTTAACTAAAAACTAATAAAAATATAATAAAAACTAACTAAAACATACTAAAAACATACTAAAAACAATGCCAAAAAGCGTATAAATTATCCGCTCATCACAACACCAAACTTAAATTGTTGCTTGTCCCCAAGCAACTGAAAATCAAATAAGATAAAAAGAAGAGAATATGCAATGAATTCCAAAAACATCTATGAAGATCAGTATTAATTAGATGAGCGGGGCTTTTAGCTTTTTGCCTCTGAACAGTTTTGGCATCTCACTCTATCCTTTGAAATTCAGAATGATTGGCTTCTATAGGAACTCAGAATCCAGATAGTGTTATTGATTCTCCTAGTTAAGTATGATGATTCTTGAACACAGCTACTTTATGAGTCTTGGCCGTGGCCCAAAGCACTCTGTCTTCCAGTATTACCACCGGATACATACATGCCACAGACACATAACTGGGTGAACCTTTTTAGATTGTGACTCAGCTTTGCTAGAGTCCCCAATTAGAGGTGTCCAGGGTTCTCAAGCACACTCTTTTTGCCTTGGATCATGACTTTATTATATATATATATATATATATATATATATATATATATATATATATATATATATATATATATTATATTCGTTTTTTTTTTTTGTATTCACTGCTTTTTCTTGCTTCAAGAATCATTTTTATGATTTTTCAGATCCTCAGTAACATGTCTCCTTTTTTTCATCATTCTTTAAAGAGCCAATCATTCATAAACAACAAATTCAAAAGACATATGCACTCTTCCCAGTAATACTGAGGTTAATCCTAAAGAAGAGTGCAAGGCCGTAACCATGGAGGTTAAGGCCGAATTGGAGGTGAATGGGAAGGCATTGAATGCTAGTCAAGAAACCTTCACTGGGCGTTCAACGCCCACCAGCCCAGGAAAGCTGGCGTTGAGCGCCAGCAAGGACATCCTTGTTGTGCATTCAACGCCCAGAATTCTAGAGGGACTAGCGTTTAACGCCAGTCAGGGGGGACAGCAAGGGTGTTCAACGCCCAATAAGCTGATAGAGCTGGCATTGAATGCCAGTCAAAGCACACCCCTTGAGATCTTAAAGCCCACTCAAGAACCCTCTAGCCCATAACCAAAGGAAACCATAAAGACCATTGAGGTTCCTTTGAATGCACTTCTATAGTGCATAAGTTCTGATGACTACTCATTCTCAATTGAGGATGATGACACTAGGAAAGAGAAAGTTGCTCGTTTCTTAATAGCTCTAATGAGAGTTGTCTTCACTAAAAATCCAGTCCTACCACATACAATGAGCCGTGTCCTAGAGCATGTAGAGCTCATTCATGAGAGGACAGGCAGAAAATTCACTGTCAAGGGCAAAAATCTGAGCCCATACTCACCTCCGTAAGGAGCTAAAGGTCAAGCTAGATAGTCTAAAAGAGCGCTTGTTGAGAGGCAACCCAATTTTACTCAACTGTCTTATTTTCATTTTGTTTTTTTTAGTTGTCAGAGTCATGATCACATGCATCAGTTAAGAGACAGGATTCACAGCAGTGAAAACATAACACTCTAAGTGGAGTGTCAAGTTGAACACCAGCCAGGGAACTGCCCCTGAGCGTTCAAACACCAGTGCAAAAAACATAGAATCTGGAATTCCCTAGCTTCTCAAGACCAAGAGGTCCCATAGAAGCTCCACCTACCCCACTTTCTTCTTTCCCATTGATCATATTTGCTCGAGGACGAGCAAAACTCTTAAGTTTGGCGTTGTGCAAAAGCTTTGCTTTTGTGACTTATACTACTCTTAAGTATAGAAGAAGAGGATGGAGCAAACTAGAGAGCATGCACATGAACCTGTGCAACCACCTCAACAAAGACAAAGGAGTGACATAGAACATATTAAGCACTACATGGGATCCTCAAGGAGGAGCACTGGCCACCATCATTCAGGTGGATTTGTTCTCTTTTACTCCTTTTCTGTTATTTTTCTATTTTCTGTCTGTCTATTCTCTTGTTCTAGTTGCATGATCATTTGCATTTGATGTCTTTATGTTGTAAAATGTTCCATATATCTCTCACCTTGCTTAAATGAAAAAATTTTTATTTGAAAAGAACTGAGAGATGCATGAATTTTAAGTTTAAAATAAGACTAGTTTAATTAGTTTAATGTGGTGTCATATGCTTTTGTTTTCTAAATGTATGAAATAAACAGTTGTTCATGTCCTGGGTCGAGCTGTACGACCCAGGCTAACTGAAGACAAGTCAACCGACCTGTTCAGACCAGGATTATCCGACCTCTTCATAAAAGAGGTCGGCCAAACCGCTATAGAGGCCCAAGAAGGCCCAAACAGAGGAACACGACCCGAATCTAAAGGCAGCCCAAGCCTAGAAAGATAAAGGGCGGTTCCTTAAAGATAAGATTACTCTACTCAAAGATAAGATAAGATAATTATCTTATCTCTAGAAAGGTCACTCCACACCATTATAAATATGTTAGAGCACCCAGGTATAACTCATACTCTGATTCTACTAAAAAACCTGCTTAAGACACTTGCTAACTTAAGCATCAAAGTCCCTTGCAGATACCACCACCCTCCGATGACAAAGGATCAGCACCACCACCAAGTCCAACAAGTCGAACACGGTGGCTCCAGCCACCATCATCAAGTCGGACTCAACAGCGCCGACCAGTACAGAAGATCTCATCTGAGATCGACCTACAGTTTCAGGTAACCCTCGGAACATTGGCGTCGTTGCCGGGGAACCTGGAAGTCATCCCATCATCATGGCAGACAACCTTGACAACGACCACGACTCTGATCTAGAGGACCGAACGCCGCACAAGAACACGGACACCATATCAAAAGATACTCCTCAACCAAACAAAGATAAAAGTCCACCAAATGCAGAAATTATTAAGGCTCTTCAGACTCAACAAGAACGTCTCAAAAAACTCAAAAAAGAGGCCAAGTATCAACGAGAGGCCGTGAAGGACCTCAGAAGGGAAACCAGGTGACGTAAAGAGTTGGAAGACAAACTATTACAGCTTGAAGCAGATCTAAAAAAGACTACTCGATCCAATCACGAGGATAATCCCCACAAGGATCAAGACCCATTCACCAAAGAGATTATGAAAGCCAAAGTCCCAAAGGACATTAAAGCTCCTGACATGACCCCGTACGATGGCACATCAGATCCAAGCCATCATCTCAGTAATTTCAGAAGCAAAATGTATCTCACCGACGCTTCGGATGTAATTCGGTGCAAAGCCTTCCCAACTACCTTAACCAAGACGGTAATTAAGTGGTTCGACAGCCTGCCCCTAAGGTCTATCTCAAGCTTTGACGACTTAGCGGGAAAGTTCCTTGATAGATTCTCCATCCAGAAGGACAACACCAAGCACGCCCCAAGTTTGTTAGGGATCCAACAAGGAGATCGGGAAAGTCTTCGCAACTACATGGAAAGATTCAACAAAGCATGTCTGGACATACAAAGTCTGCCTACTAAAGCAGCTATTATGGGCCTCTTCAATGGCCTACGAGAGGGACCTTTTAGTCAATCCATATCAAAGAAGCACCCTACATCTTTGAATGAAGTGCAAGAATGAGCAGAAAAATACATTAACATGGAGGAAAACTCTCGACTATGAGAGACCTTAAAATCCAGATCCTTTTACTCCACTAGAGATAAGGATAAAAAGTCCAAGAATAAAGAAGATCAGCATGGAGAGAAGATTAAGAAATACCATAACTATACCCCCTCTCCGGGTGTCTCTCGTGGAAGTCTACCGAGAAGTATGCCACACTGAAAAGATCCGACCACTTCGTCCACTTAAAAGCAAAAAGGGAGGAGGAAATCGAACGGAATACTGTCAATACCATCGAATCTATGGACATCCCACCAACGAGTGCTTTGACTTGAAGAATGTCATAGAAAAATTGGTAAGAGAAGGAGGACTAGACCGGTACTTAGCCAGCAAAACAGATGAGCCCAGAAAGAGAAGAAGAGACGAAAAGGTCGGACGAACAGAACGACCACCTCGTACCCCAGAGAGACATGTTTATATGATACATGGAGGATTTGCGGGAGGGAGAATCTCCAAATCATCTTGCAAAAGACACCTCAAAGAGGTATATTATGCCGAAGGAGGAAAAGGAGCACCCGACCTCCCTACCATTACTTTCACTAAGGAGGATGCTGCCGGCGTCCTCTCTGGACATGATGATCCCATGGTCATCACTATCATATTGGCTAATGCAAACCTCCACCGCACGCTGGTGGACCAAGGAAGTTCGGCTGACTTCTTGTTTAAAACCGCATTCGACAAACTCGGCCTGGAAGAAAAAGAGCTTAGAGCATATCCGAACAGCCTATTCGGATTAGGAGACACTCCGATCCAACCACTTGGACACATCTCGCTACACACAACCTTTGGAAAGGGAGACAGGTCAAGAACACTCAACATAGACTACATTGTGGTCAACGTGAGCTCAGCCTACAATGCCTTAATAGGTCGGACAATGCTAAATTAGCTCGGGGCAGTAGTCTCGACTCCACATCTATGTATGAGGTTCCCAACTACAGAAGGGATCGCTATGATAAAAGGAGACCAGAAAATAGCACGCCGCTATTACAATGAAAGTCTGAACCTTAGAGGCAAAGGAGAAGAAATCCACACCATCAAACTTGGGGGAATTCAAGGTTGGGAAGAACTCCATCCACAACCTGAAGGCGAGATAGAAAAAGTCCAGATCGGAGATGTCCCAGATAAAATGACCAATATTGGCGCAATCCTAAAGGGAGAAGTAAAAAAGGCCCTTATACAGTTCTTAAAAGATAATGCCGACCTCTTCACATGGAAGGCCGCAGACATGCCGGGCATAGACCCCAAACTAATGTGCCACAAGCTGGCAGTATATCCAGGATCTCAGGCAGTATAGCAGAGGCGTAGAAAGCTCAGACCAGAAAGATCCTAAGCTGTGGAAGAACAGGTACAAGCTCTACTAGAGGCAGGATTCATCATAGAAGTCAAGTACCCACTATGGCTAGCCAATGTCGTCTTGGTAAAAAAGTCAAATGGGAAGTGGCGGATGTGCACTGATTACACCGACCTCAACAAAGCTTGCCCAAAAGATCCTTATCCACTCCCAATTATCGACACTCTAGTGGATGCCTCCTCCGGATACAAGTACCTCTCATTTATGGACGCTTATTCAGGATACAATCAAATCCTGATGTACCCACCTGATCAAGAAAAAACCTCATTCTTAATACCCAAGGCAAACTACTACTACGTCGTCATGCCATTCGGACTAAAAAACGCAGGAGCTACCTACCAAAGGTTAATGAACAAAGTCTTCGCAGATCACATTGGAAAACTAATGGAGGTATACGTGAACGATATGTTAGTAAAAACACAAAGCGAGGAATTATTACTGTCCGACCTCGCCCACGTGTTCAATACCATAAGAAAGCAATGCATGCGACTTAACCCTGCGAAATGCACCTTCATAGTAGAAGCTGGCAAATTCTTGAGATTCATGCTTACACAAAGAAGAATCGAAGCAAACCCAGACAAGTGCCAGGCCATACTCGGCATGAAAAGCCCGACCTGTGTCAAAGAAGTGCAACAACTCAACGGGCGACTGGCAGCCTTGTCCAGATTTCTAGCCGGATCAGCCATAAGATCTCTCCCCTTCTACGCTACACTAAGGAAGGGAAAGAAGTTCGAATGGACACCAGAGTGCGAGCTAGCTTTCCAGGATTTCAAAAGATTCCTAGGACAACCACCCATTCTTACCCGACCTCGGGAAGGAGAAACACTCATATTATACCTCGCAGTAGGAAGCCAGGCAGTAGCTTCAACACTATTCAGATAGGACAAAAGCGGATAGCAACTGATGAGCGGATAATTTATACATTTTTTGGCATTATTTTTAGGTAGTTTCTAGTAGGATCTAGCTACTTTTAGGGATGTTTTTATTAGTTTTTATGCAAAATTCACATTTCTGAACTTTACTATGAGTTCATGTGTTTTTCTGTGATTTCAGGTATTTTTTGGCTGAAATTGAGGGACCTAAGCAAAAATCTTATTCAGGCTGAAAAAGGACTGCTAATGCTGTTGGATTCTGACCTCCCTGCACTCGAGATGGATTTTCTGGAGACACAGAACTCCAAATGACGCGCTCTCAACGGCATTGGAAAGTAGACATCCAGAGCTTTCCGGAAATATATAATAGTTTATACTTTGTTCCAGTTTAGATGATGCAAACTGGCATTCAACGCCAGTTTCATGCTGCATTCTAGAGTAAAACGCCAGAAACATGTCACAAACCAGAGTTAAACGCCAAAAACACATTACAACTTGGCGTTTAACTCCAAGAGAAGCCTCTGCACGTGTAAAGCTCAAGCTCAGCCCAAGCACACACCAAAGTGGGCCCCGAAAGTGGATTTCTGCATTTAGACTTATTTCTGTAAGCCCTAGTAACTAGTCTAGTATAAATAGGACATTTTACTATTGTATTAGACGTCTTTTGATTGATCTTTAATCAGTGTATGCGATTTTAGACCTTCATGGGGGCTGGCCATTCGGACATGCCTGGACCATCACTTATGTATTTTCAACGGTGGAGTTTCTACACACCATAGATTAAGGGTGTGGAGCTCTACTGTACCTCGAGTTTTAATGCCATTAATACTATTTTCTATTCAATTCAGCTTATTCTTGCTCTAAGATATTCGTTGCACTTCAACCAGATGGATGTGATGATCCATGACACTCATCATCATCCATCCTTATGAACACGTGCTTGACAACCACTTCCGTTTTACCTTAGACCGAGCGGGTATCTCTTGGATTCCTTAATCAGAGTCTTCCTGGTATAAGCTAGAATTATTAGCGGCCATTCTTGAGAATCCGGAAAGTCTAAACCTTGTCTGTGGTATTCCGAGTAGGATTCAGGGATTGAATGACTATAACGAGCTTTAAACTCGCGATTGTTGGGCGTAGTGACAGACGCAAAAGAATTAATGGATTCTATTCAGACATGATCAAGAATCGACAGATGATTAGCCGTGCTGTGACAAGAGCATTTGGACCATTTTCACTGAGAGGATGGGAAGTAGCCATTGACAACGGTGATGCCCTACATACAGCTTGACATGGAAAGGAGTAAGAAGGAATGGATGAAAACAATATGAAAGTAGAGATTCAGAAGGAACACAGCATCTCCATACACTTATCTGAAATTCCCACCAACGATTTACATAAGTATCTCTTTCATCTATTTTATGCTTTATTTATTATTGTTTTCGAAAACCATTATTACCATTTGAATCTGCCTAACTGAGATTTACAAGATGACCATAGCTTGCTTCATACCAACAATCTTTATGTGATCGACCCTTACTCACGTAAGGTATTACTTGGACGACCCAGTGCACTTGCTGGTTAGTTGTGCGAAATTGTGACAAAGTGTGATTCACGTTTGAGAGCTCCAAGTCTTTGGTGCCATTGTTGATGATCACAATTTACGCGCACCAGCAACCTATATACTTCATCAGCAAAGCGCTACAAGGGTCCGAACTGAACTATCAAAAGATAGAAAAGTTCGCCTACGCGCTCATATTAACCTCTTGACGACTTCGCCCATATTTCCAGGCTCACACCATTAAAATTCAGACCAACCAGCCCGTAAAAGGTATTCTACAGAAAACAGATTTAGTGGGAAGAATCCTACAGTGGGCAGTCGAGTTGTCCGAATTTGACCTCCAATATGAAGCTCAGACGGTGATCAAATCACAGTATTTGGCCGACTTCATTGCAGAATACACTAACACCCCAGAAACCCCTACAAATTGGAATCTTTACGTGGATGGCTCCTCAAATAAAACCGGGAGTGGAGCAAGTGTGATAATAGAAAGTAATCAGGGAACCCAAATCGAACTCTCACTAAAGTTCGAGTTCCCTGCTTCCAATAACCAGGCTGAGTATGAGGCGCTATTGGCTGGTTTGAAGCTGGCTAAAGAAGTTGGAGCCCAAAAGCTTGTCATCTTTAGCGATTCACAGGTTGTCACCTCACAAATAGCAGGGACCTACCAAGCCAAAGATCCTTTTATGAAAAAGTACCTGGACAAAACCAGGAAATAACTCGGGCAATTCTAGGAATATGAGATACAACATATATCTCGCGAACAGAATGCTCGAGCTGACGCACTCTCAAAATTAGCCAGCACCAAACCAGGGGGTAATAATAGGAGCCTCATCCAGGAAGTACTGCAGAACCTATCAATCTTGGAAGAAGAAAAAATCCTAGGCATATCAGCCCAGGATCAAGGATGGATGACTCCCATAGTCAACTACCTCAAATCAGAGATACTCCCTGCAGATAAGAAGGAGGCAAAGAGGTTAAAGCGGGAGGCACAGTATTACACCATCATAAACGACATTTTGTACAAGAGAGGAATTTTGACACCTCTACTAAAATATGTACCGACCTCTAAAAGAAAAGAGGTCTTAGACGAGATACACAGTGGCACCTGTGGGAACTATCTCGGAGCACGAGCCCTTGCCAAAAAAGTACTCTGAGCCGGATTCTTTTGGCCAACTTTGGAAAAAGAAGCCACTGAGTACGTTAAGACGTGTCCACCATGTCAGAAACATGCCAACTTCCTCCCACCAGAGGAACTCAGCAGCGTGACATCACCTTGGCCATTTGCAAAGTGGGGACTCGACCTTCTCGAGCCCTTCCCCCAAAGGTCAGGACAGGTTAAGTTCCTCATTGTAGGGGTAAACTATTTCACAAAATGGATAGAGGCAGAGCCCCTAGCCAATGCCACTGCTCAAAGAAGTCGAAAATTCCTATATAAGAACATTATCACGAGGTTCGGGGTTCCTTACTCCATCACCACATACAATGGCACCCAATTCACAGATGCAGGCTTTAGAAAGTTGGTAGCCAACCTAAAAATAAAGCACCAATTCACATCCATAGAACACTCACAGGCTAACAGACAAGCAGAAGGGTTAAAACAGAGGCTGCAGGACACAAAAGGAGCCTGGGCCGAAGAGCTCCCACAAGTCCTATGGGCATATTAGACAACTCTACACTCCACCACAAAGGAATCACCTTTCCGATTGGCTTATGGAATGGAGGCAATTCTACCGGTAGAAGTGGAAGAAGGATCTCCCAGAACGATCCTCTACAGTGAAGAAGCTAACTCCCAACTTCAAAGGGAAGAGCTTGATCTGCTCTCAGAAGTCCGACGAAAAGCTCGGATCAGAGAAGAAGCACTAAAACGCCGCATGGCCTTAAGATACAATCGAAAGGTAGTGCAGCAAAGCTTCGCCAACAATGACCTTGTCCTAATCCAAAATGATATCGGAACAAGTCGACCCGGAAAAGGGAAGCTAGCATCCAACTGGAAAGGACCCTACCGAGTTACAGAGGTACTGAAAAAAGGCTACTATAAAGTGTCCGAACTCGAGGGCCAAGAGCTACCGAGATCATGGCACACCAGCAACCTAAAAAGGTACTATAGTTAAAAAGGTAATAAAAGATCTTAGGACAAAGGTGCACTCTTTTTCCTAAAAAAGGTTTTTTAATGAGGCACCAAGCCAGGATCTACAAAATTACCCAACTTAAGAAGGGTGAACACCCACATGTATATATCTGTCTATTTTTCTACTTTGAATAAAGTTTTTCAGATTTTCTAGAAAATTCCCTTTATCAAGATGCATTAATCTGAAAACGTAAAAATTCATCACCCGATTATAAAGCTACAGGTCGGCAAGGTGAAGTCCAAATTCACCGCTCGATCATGACAAAGCTACAGGTCGGCAAGGTGAAACCAAAATTCACCGCCCAATCACGACAGAGCTATAGGTCAGCAAGGTGAAAACAAATTCACCACCCGACCACGATAAAAATCGAATTCTTCATCCAAACTTCTACAAAATCGACAAGATGAAAGGTGACAAAATAATGCAAGAAGTTATAAAAAGCGATCCATGAGTAGACACCTGACGAGGTCTGAAACAAAAAATGGATTGCTAGAAATAACTTAGAATGGACAGACATAAAAGAAGTCGGACCAGATTAAAGCGACGAAAAGTTATAAAAAGTAATCCCTAAAAAGAGGCCTGGCCAGCCCTAAAAAGCAGATTACTAGAAATAACTTCCAAGGGGACCGACATGAAGAACTCGAACCAAAGCTACAAAAAGTTATAAAAAGTAATCCATAAAAAGAGACCGGACAAGGTCCAAAAAAATGGATTACTAGAAATAACTTCCAAGGGTACTGACATGAAGAAGTCGGACCAAAGCTACAAAAAGTTATAAAAAGTAATCCGTAGAAAGATACCAGACAAGGTCCAAAAAATGGATTACTAGAAATAACTTCTAAGGGGACCGACATGAAGAAGTCGGATCAAGACGACAAAAAGTTATAAAAAGTAATTCGTAAAAAAGAGACCTAGCAAGGTCCAAATAAAACGGATTCCTAGAAATAACTTCCAAAGGGACCGACATGAAGAAGTCGAACTAAAGCTACAAAAAGTTATAAAAAGAAATCCGTAAGAAAGAGACCTGACAAGGTCCAAATAAAACAGATTACTAGAAATAACTTCGAAGGGACTGATACGATGAAGTCGGCCCAGAAAGCTACAAAATTTATACAAAGTAATCCATAAAAAAGAGACCGGACAATGCCCAAATAAAATGGATTACTCAAAATAACTTGGGGCAGACCGACATGAAGAAGTCAGCCCGAGGCTACCAAAAGCGACAGAGTTGTAAAAAGTAAACCCAAGGGATTACTAGAAATCACTCAAGAAAAGATCAACTAAGAGAATCAACCAACAGAAGGCACGTGTCAAAACGGAGATAACTCGACCCGAAAAACCACGACCTCGCAAAGATCAATTCACAAAGTATTCTATCAAAGAATACTCAAACAAAGAACTAGCCTTAAAAGCGACACTTCAACTAAGGCAGGAAATAAACAAAGCACAAAGGCAATCAAAAGAGGTCGGACAATAAGATTCCAACACCTCGAAGATTCCTGGAAAGCGCTAAAAGCGAGCAACCGACAAGCATACCCCAAAGAAATAAGGTGGTTATAATAAACAGACTCAAGAGGCCGCTTGAAGCCGACCCCAAGAGCAAGAGAAACTATTTTTGTTTTTCAAAATAAAGTTGCTAAAAAAGCAACTACAGTATCAGTCCTATAGATCAGGCTAATGAATTCAATCAGCAATTAGACTTTCTAACTCAGCAGCTAGCCGAATTCAAGGAAATACTACAGGAAACAAGAATGGCTAACAGGAATATGGAAGTACAGTTAAAGCAAACAGAAAAGCAATTGTCAAAACAAATAGCAGAAGAATGCCAAGCAGTTCAATTAAAAAGTGGGAAAACATTAAATACTTCACTTCAAAGTAGCAGGAAGCCAAGAAATGAACAAATGGCTACTCAAAATCCCTCTGAGGACAATCAGAGCCCAGAGAGGAATAAGGCTGGCGCTGAACGCCCAGACCATGCTCATTCCTGGTGTTCAACGCCAGAAACAAGCATGGACTTGGCATTGAACGCCCAAAGGGAGCACAGTTCTGGCGTTCAGACGCCAGTAACAGATAAGGAGTTGGCGTTTAACGCCACTCTAGCTTCCACCCCTGGCATTCAAATGCCAGTGGGGGATCAGTCACATACAAGTGCTGATAACAACCCTTCTAAAAAGGCTTCCCAACCCACTTCTGTAGGTAATAAACCTGCAGCAACTAAGGTTGAGGAATATAAAGCCAAAATGCCTTATCCTCAAAAACTCCGCCAAGCGGAACAGGATAAGCAATTTGCCCGCTTTGTAGACTATCTCAGGACTCTTGAAATAAAGATTCCGTTTGCAGAAGCACTTGAGCAAATACCCTCTTATGCTAAGTTCATGAAAGAGATCTTAAGTCATAAGAAGGATTGGAGAGAAACTGAAAAAGTTTACCTCACTGAAGAATGCAGTGCAGTTATCCTGGAAAGCTTACCTGAAAAGCTTAAGGATCCCGGAAGCTTTATGATACCATGCACATTAGAGGGTACTTGTACCAAGCAGGCTCTATGTGATATTGGGACAAGTATCAACTTAATACCTGCATCTATTATCACAAAGCTTGGTTTGACTGAAGAAGTCAAACCAACCCGGATATATCTTCAACTTGCTGATGGCTCCATTAAATACCCATCAGGCGTGATTGAAGACATGATTGTCAAAGTTGGGCCATTTGTCTTTCCTACTGACTTTGTGGTGCTGGAAATGAAGGAGCACAAGAGTGCAACTCTCATTCTAGGAAGACCTTTCCTAGCAACTGGCCGAACCCTCATTGACGTCCAAAAAGGGGAAGTAACCCTGAGAGTCAATGAGGAGGAGTTCAAGTTGAATGTTGCCAAAGCCATGCAATATCCAGACACCTCAGATGACTGCATGAGTATTGATATCATTGACTCTCTAGTAAGAGAGGTCAATATGGCTGAAAGTCTCGAATCAGAGCTAGAGGACATCTTTAAAGATGTTCAGCCTGATTTGGAGGAATCAGAGAGAATAATAGAACCTCTGAAAATCCCTCAGGAAGAGGAGAAACCTCCCAAACCTGAGCTCAAACCATTACCACCATCCCTGAAATATGCATTTCTGGGAGAAGGTGATACCTTTCCTGTAATCATAAGCTCTACCTTAGAGTCACAGGAAGAGGAAGCACTAATTCAAGTGCTAAGGACACACAAGACAGCTCTTGGGTGGTCCATCAGTGATCTTAAGGGCATTAGCCCAGCCAGATGCATGCACAAGATCCTATTGGAGGGTGACGTCAAGCCAGTGGTCCAACCACAAAGGCGGCTGAATCCAGCCATGAAGGAAGTTGTGCAGAAGGAGGTCACTAAATTACTAAAGGTTGGGATTATTTATCCTATTTCTGACAGCCCCTGGGTAAGCCCTGTCCAAGTTGTCCCTAAGAAGGGAGGCATGACAGTGGTTCATAATGAAAAAAATGAACTGGTTCCTACAAGAACAGTTACAGGGTGGCGTATGTGTATTGATTATAGAAGGCTCAATACAGCCACCAGAAAGGATCATTTTCCTTTACCATTCATAGACCAGATGCTAGAAAGACTAGCAGGTCATGAATACTACTGCTTCCTGGATGGATATTCAGGTTATAATCAAATTGCAGTAGATCTCCAGGATCAAGAGAAAACGGTATTCACATGCCCATCTGGAGTATTTGCATACAGAAGGATGCCATTTGGCCTGTGCAATGCACCTGCAACTTTTCAGAGGTGCATGCTCTCAAATTTCTCTAATATGGTGGAAAATTTTCTAGAAGTCTTCATGGATGACTTTTCAGTATTTGGAGACTCATTCAGCTCCTGTCTTGACCATCTAGCACTTGTTCTAAAGAGATGCCAAGAGACTAACCTGGTTTTAAATTGGGAAAAATGTCACTTTATGGTGACTGAAGGAATTGTCCTTGGGCACAAAATCTCGAACAAGGGAATAGAGGTGGATCAAGCTAAGGTAGAGGTAATTGAAAAATTGCCACCACCTGCCAATGTTAAGGCAATCAGAAGCTTTCTGGGGCATGCAGGATTCTATAGGAGGTTTATAAAGGATTTTTCAAAAATCGCCAAACCTCTGAGCAACCTGCTAGCTGCTGACATGCCATTTGTCTTTGATAAGGAGTGTCTGCAGGCATTTGAGACTCTGAAAGCTAAATTGGTCACAGCACCAATCATCTCTGCACCAAACTGGACATTACCATTTGAACTAATGTGTGATGCCAGTGACCATGCCATTGGTGCAGTGTTGGGACAAAGGCATGACAAGCTTCTGCACGTCATTTACTATGCCAGCCGTGTTCTAAATGACGCACAGAAGAATTACACAACCACAGAAAAAGAGCTACTTGCAGTGGTTTACGCCATTGACAAATTCAGATCCTATTTAGTAGGATCAAAAGTGATTGTGTACACTGATCATGCTGCTCTTAAATATCTACTCAAAAAGCAGGATTCAAAACCCAGACTTATAAGATGGGTGTTGCTTCTGCAAGAGTTTGATATAGAAATAAGAGACAGAAAAGGGACAGAGAATCAGGTAGCAGATCACCTATCCCGAATAGAACCAGTAGAAGGGGCGTCCCTCCCTCTTACTGAGATCTCTGAAACCTTTCCGGATGAGCAACTCTTTGCCATCCAGGAAGTTCCATGGTTTGCAGATATTGCAAACTACAAGGCAGTGAGGTTCATACCCAAAGAGTACAGTAGGCAGCAATCAAAGAAATTGATCACAGATGTAAAGTACTATCTTTGGGATGAACCATATCTCTTCAAGAGATGTGCAGACGGAGTAATCCGTAGATGTGTGCCTAAGGAAGAAGCACAGAAGATCCTATGGCACTGCCATGGATCACAATATAGAGGACATTTTGGAAGTGAGCGAACAGCCACAAGAGTCCTCCAATGTGGCTTCTACTGGCCTACTCTCTATAAAGATTTCCTAGTGTTTGTGCTTAATTGTGACAGTTGCCAAAGATTTGGCAATCTGCCTCACAGTTATGCCATGCCTCAACAAGGGATCTTGGAGATTGAGTTATTTGATGTATGGGGTATTGACTTCATGGGACCTTTCCCACCATCATACTCAAACACTTATATTCTGGTGGCAGTGGATTATGTATCCAAATGGGTGGAGGCTATTGCAACACCCACTAATGACACTAAGACAGTGTTAAAATTCCTCCAGAAATACATCTTCAGCAGATTTGGCACCCCTAGAGTACTAATCAGTGATGGGGGCACTCATTTCTGCAATAAACAGCTCTATTCTGCTTTGGTTCGTTATGGAGTTAGCCACAGGGTGGCCACTCCATATCACCCACAGACTAATGGGCAAGCTGAAGTCTCAAATAGAGAACTCAAAAGAATCCTGGAACGGACTGTAATTAACCGTAGAAGGGATTGGGCAAAAAGCTTGGATGATGCTCTGTGGGCATATAGAACAGCATTCAAGACCCCTATAGGGACCTCTCCATACCAGCTTGTGTATGGAAAGGCATGTCACTTGCCAGTGGAACTGGAACATAAGACCTACTGGGCAACCAGATTCCTGAACCTTGATGCCAAGTTAGCTGGAGAAAAACGATTGCTTCAGTTAAATGAGCTAGAGGAATTTAGACTCAATGCTTTCGAGAATGCAAAAATTTACAAAGAGAAAGCAAACAGATGGCATGATAAGAAATTGTCATCCAGAGTCTTTGAGCCGGGGCAGAAAGTTTTGCTATTTAATTCTAGGCTCAAATTATTCCCCGGGAAATTAAAATCCCGGTGGAGAGGTTCATATGTGATTACAAGTGTATCATCATATGGATACGTAGAGCTTCAGGATAATGACTCTAACAAAAAGTTCATTGTTAATGGACAGAGAGTTAAACATTATCTTGAAAGCAATTTTGAGCAAGAATGCTCAAAACTGAGACTTGATTAAAGCTCAGTGATAGTCCAGCTAACGACATTAAAGAAGCGCTTGCTGGGAGGCAACCCAGCCATTCACAAAATTTAATTTTATTCATTTTGGTTAATTAATTGATTTTTACAGGTATATGTCAAAGTATCTTCAAAAGGTAAAATAGCAATTGATTGAATTCACAGAGTTACAGGGGAATTTGGAAGCTCACTGGCGTGAAAAAGCCAGTAAGAAATGTTTTGGACGTTGAACGCCCAAAAGAAGCATCCACTGGGCGTTCAACGCCAGTAAGGATAGCCATCTGGGCGTTGAACGCCAGAAAGGAGCATCTTCTGGGCGTTAAACACCAGAAAGAAGCTCCTTCTGGGCGTTTAACGCCAGAATTACAGCATCTTGGGCGTTTAGAAAAACGCCCAGTGACAAAGGACTTCCTGGCGTTCAACGCCAGAAAGAAGCAACAGCTGGGCGTTGAACGCCCAGGAGAAGCAGCAATTGGGCGTTAAACGCCCAAAACATGCAGCATTTGGGCGTTTAACGCCAGAATGGTGGGGAGGAGGTAAAATTCGTTTTTCTGCACAAATTTTCTAATTTTTATGTTACAATTCATGATTTCTTGCATAAACATGTTTTAAAATATCCTCCTTCAATTCAAAAAAATTTTAATCCTAATTTCTAAAAACACTAATTTCTAAAATCCCTTTTTTCAAAAATATCAAATGTATCTTAATTCATAAACACAAATCTTTTTCCAATCCAAATCTTTTTCAAATCTTTTTCAACTCATCATATCTTTTGGATTTCGAAATTGCCTCTCCCTCTATTCCTCTCCTTTCCTTTCTTTTGCTTGAGGACAAGCAAACCTCTAAGTTTGGTGTGATTTGCCATGATCACTGAGCTAAAACTCATCAAGATCATGGCACCTAAGGGAACAGGAAGAGCAAGGATGTGAACTGAAGGAACTAAAGCATCAGAAGCTATTCCTTGAAGGACCAAGCACCCCACAGACTAGAGGAACATCCACTTCCCAAAATACAGGTTGTTAAGTTCTAATTTTAAGCTTTAACTCTGTGATAGTATTATTATAGAAATTTAACTTAGAAGTTATATAGGAGTAGTAGTAATTAGCATGTCTATTTTGGTTTTATTTCCAATTAAGTTATAATTTATTTTTCTCATCATCATCAAACATGAATAAAATAGTAGATTTGTAGAATAAAGAGGCAATTTAATTTTTTTCGAGTTCTTAATAAGGAAAATTCTAATTATTTATATGTGGTGGCAATACTTTTTGTCTTCTGAATGAATGCTTGAACAGTGCATATTTTTGATATTGAATTTTATGAATGTTAAAATTATTGGCTCTTGAAAGAATAATGAATAAAGAGAAATGTTATTGATGATCTGAAAAATCATGAAATTGATTCTTGAAGCAAGAAAAAGCAGTAAAAAAAGAGAGAAAAAAAGAGAGAAAGAAAAAGTAAGCAAAAAAGCCAATAGCCCTTAAAACCAAAAGACAAGGGTAAAAAGGATCCAAGGCTTTGAGCATTAATGGATAGGAGGGCCTAAGGAAGTAAATCCAGGCCTAAGCGGCTAAATCAAGCTGTCCCTAACCATGTGCTTGTGGCATGCAGGTCCAAGTAAAAAGCTTGAGACTGAGTGGTTAAAGTCGTGATCCAAAGCAAAAAGAGTGTGCTTAAGAGCTCTGGACACCTCTAACTGGGGACTTTAGCAAAGCTGAGTCACAATCTGAAAAGGTTCACCCAGTCATGTGTCTGTGGCATTTATGTATCCGGTGGTAATACTGGAAAACAAAGTGCTTAGGGCCACGGCCAAGACTCATAAAGTAACTGTGTTCAAGAATCAACATACTACAATAGGAGAATCAATAATACTATCTGAATTCTGAGTTCCTATGGATGCCAATCATTCTGAATTTCAAAGGATAAAGGGAGATGCCAAAATTGTTCAGAAACAAAAAGCTACCAGCCCCGCTCATCTAAATTAGAATCTGAGCTTCACTTAAAACTCGGAGATTTTATTACTCCTTAAATTCTTTTTATCCTATTTTATTCATCTAGTTGCTTGGGGACAAGCAACAGTTTAAGTTTGGTGTTGTGATGAGCGGATATTTTATACGCTTTTTGGGGGTAATTTCATGTAGATTTTAGCATGTTTAATTAGTTTTTAGTAGAATATTATTAGTTTTTAGGCAAAAATCATATTTCTGAACTTTACTATGAGTTTCTGTGTTTTTCTGTGATTTCAGGTATTTTCTGGCTGAAATTGAGGGAGCTGAGCAAAAATCTGAGTTAGGCTGAAAAAGGACTGCTGATGCTGCTGGATTCTGACCTCCCTGCACTCGAAATAGATTTTCTGGAGCTACAGGAGTCCAATTGGCGCGCTCTCAACGGCGTTGGAAAGTAGACATCCAGGGCTTTCCAGCAATATATAATAGTTCATACTTTGCGCGAAGATAGATGACATAAACTGGCGTTCAACGCCAGTATCAAGCTGTTGTCTGGCGTCCAGCGCCAGAAACAGGTTACAAGCTGGAGTTCAACGCCAGAAACAGGTTACAACCTGGCGTTGAACGCCCAAAACAGCCCCAGGCACGTGAGAAGCTTAAGTCTCAGCCCCAGCACACACCAAGTGGGCCCCAGAAGTGGATTTCTGCACCAATTATCTTAGTTTACTTATTTTCTGTAAACCTAGGCTACTAGTTTACTATTTAAACAACTTTTAGAGACTTATTTTGTATCTCATGACATTTTCAGATCTGAATTTTATATTTTTTGACGGCATGAGTTTCTAAACTCCATTGTTGGGGGTGAGGAGCTCTGCAGCGTCTCAATGAATTAATGCAATTGTTTTTATTTCTCCATTCAAACGTGTGTGTGTTCCTATCTAAGATGTTCATTCGCGCTTAATTGTGAAGGAGGTGATGATCCATGACACTCATCACCTTCCTCAATCCATGAACGTGTGCCTGACAAACACCTCCGTTCTACATCAGATTGAATGATCATCTCTTAGCTTCCTTAATCAGAATCTTCGTGGTATAAGTTAGAACTGATGGCGGCCACTCTTGAGGATCCGGAAAGTCTAAACCTTGTCTGTGGTATTCCGAGTAGGATTCAAGGATTGAATGGCTATGACGAGCTTCAAACTCGCGATTGCTGGGCGTGATGACAAACGCAAAAGGATCAATGGATCCTATTCCAACATGATCGAGAACCAACAGCTGATTAGCCGTGCTGTGACAGAGCATCTGGACCGTTTTCACTGAGAGGATGGGAAGTAGCCACTGACAATGGTGACACCCTACATACAGCTTGCCATGGATGGAACTTTACAAACAATTGAGTTGAATATTACATTGCAGGAATTCAGAGGACAAAGCATCTCCAAAACTCCAACATATTCTCCATTAATAAAGTAACAATTACTTATTCCAAACACTTTTACTTCTTACAATTAAATCCAAATAACCTTATTGGCATCCTGACTAAGATTAATAAAATAAACATAGCTTGCTTCAAACCAATAATCTCCGTGGGATCAACCCTTACTCACGTAAGGTACTACTTGGACGACCCAGTGTACTTGCTGGTTAGTTGTGCAGAATTGTCAAGAATTGTGATTTTCAATTTCGTGCACCAACTATCATCAAAGATCAAGCTTTAACAGAGCTTTAACAACAAAATTAACAGCTATCTAGCATGAAAAGTAGATTTCATGAACTTCATCAACAGATTCAATTAATTGAAGGATATTCATATTATTCTCCTTCCCCATTTCTCAAACTTCTATATGAATGAAATGAAAAAGAAAAGATACCTTTGGAATTCGAAAATGATTTTTTGCAGCATATTCACACAATTTGGCAATCTTCCTTTCACTTGGGGGCTCATCCTGATTCAACAAAATTATTTGATTTATTAGTCTGTTAGAACTAGAATCATATCTCTTCAAGTCTATATATATACATATACCATTGTGCGCTACAATCAAGAGTAATTAGTGGCGAAGCACACATAATTAACAAGGAGGTTCAACATGAGCAAAGAGATAATATTCAAATTTACTCATATTTGACTTATTTAGAAAAAAATGGAAATTTTATGCTTTAACCTAGCTAGCATGATCTATTTGAGACTTAATGTTAGGTTAGGGGTTCAATTTCATCTTGTACAACTGGACAAGGTATCAAAAGCCAACCACTAATTTCTCACCTTCTTCAATATGCTTAAAACCTATGGCTGTAAATATTTCTTTTTGTCTACAACAACATAGATTCACAATATCTAAGCAAACCAAGGATATTCAAGTTATAAAATTAGTAATACCAATGCATAGAAATTAAAACCACTAACCTTATTGATGCTAGAAATTACTAATTCCTGCAAGCCTTCATTCTTTCATCAATCCTCTCATGACGTAACTACATTGCATACGAGTAAACATGACAACATACACCTTATTATTTTTTCAGTTTTCTTTTATTCGATTACGATTTAAAGATGTACAAAAGTCGAGCAAGAATTAAAAGAAAAGCCATTTTCAAGCAATTTAGTATCATATTAGTTACCAAGAACCTGCGGATAAATCACAAGTTTTAGTTACCAGGTTGTACCTACTTTTCATGACAAATACAAGAGGATGTAAGGTAAAATTCTTCATACTCACATGGATTTTATTGTAGTCTAAGGCTCAAGGAAGGATTATCACTTCATTGATTTCCTTGAAATCAAAGTCCTATACAATGACACACCCTAAATCAAAGACCATCACATTATTCGTACGCAAATCATTAGTAAATCACTGCATAATTAATTCTGCAAACAATTGTAAATTAGTATATATACTACCCAAAAATGAAAGAGCAAAGTCGGTTCAGCAGATAGCTAGCAATCAACAATATCAAACTAAGGTATTTATGCTCAAACAGTACAAATTACACAAGGACATGCAGCCTGAATTTTTTCAGATAAAAAGCTCTTAATTTACATAAAGTAGCCCAATGTTTGGAACAGAAAATACAAGAATTCTTAACCTAATAAATTAAGCATCCATGGAAATGTTTTAATGGAATAAACTCAAGAAAAATGCAAACACTGAAAAAGGGGTGGGGGAATACTGCATTTTCTTTCTAATTCCATGCTTGATAATCATTGCATTTCCAAACATGTTTGCCACTACCACCAAGCCTAGATGCTATTCAATTTTATACTAATTTCTAAAATTACCTCAAGAAAATCATTAAATTCAGCTTGTTTTTTAGAAGCCGCAGCTCCCCAAGCCTCGCGAAACATCCGCCCAAGTACAAATACACCAACAGCAGTATATCTGCAACAATGTAAAAGAGCAATGAACCATAAATAAAAATATTAACCGCATAAAGAAAGCATAACAAAGGGATATGAGTAGAGGGAGAAGTGGAGGCCAAGGGAATATACTCCTAGTAAATTATTTATTTATGAATGAAAAACTATCATGCCCTAAGGCATGACAATTATCCACTTTGCTGCATGACTACTATTCAAGAAAAAAACAACGAACATAAGGTAAATAAGGAAACAAAAAAATTCCAAAATATATATAATATGTCACAAAGATACAAATTTTCAAAATTATGTTTTGCATAAGCTCCACCTTCATGACCTGCATACATAAAAAGAGAACCAGAGTGTTTGAGAGAAACCTGCACATGCAGGACAACAAGATTAACTCCACCAATGAAAATCAATAAAATCATAAAAATCACACCATTCAACAATTTCCCAACCAACACAAAAATTTAAAGCACAACAAACATACCTCTAACGTAGCCAAACCTTTAGCTACCATCTCAGTCATTCTTATCCTTATCTACAAGCAAATAGAACACCTATAATATTTTAAGCAATATTTTCATAACTAAACGTACATTGAATTGTTTACAAACCTCTTGATCTGACTTCTCATTCTCGAATTTTGGGTAGAAAGTAGCTCTGATTTGCGCCTGCGAGTATGTGGAGTTGTCCACAGTAAATTTCTCCAACAAATTACCGCTAAACAACTTGCTCAAACTGGGACTACCACTTGTTTTGGGTGAAGCCACAACAGCTTTAGCCCCTGCAGCAGCAACATCAGCTGCACCTTTACCAGCCATTTCAGCTTCGGCAGTTGCGACTCCACTCGCAGTTCCTTCCATCATGATAATATGACATATCTAACGAATTCAAAGCAATACCTCTACAATAATGTATGAACCAAATTCCTTCCTCCACTTGAGCATGTTAGCACACATTATCTTTGTTTTCTCGATATCAAATTTTCTTGCCTGAGGAATCTATATGAAAAAAAATATAGAGTAAGCAACATAGTTGTTTCTAAATAAAATCAATTTATCAGGATTTCAAATATATACATTAGTATCAAAGTAAAAGGGTGTCGCGAAATTAAAATTTAAAAATTAGCAAAAATTCCTTGCACTATACCGAAAATTTCGTCGCGAAATCAATAAGCAAAAATAACATTACTAATTGCATTGCCATCAAGTTACTGAATAATCGCAAAAGTAACAAGTCAAATCCGAAATCAAAGAAGTAGTCAATCAAACTAAATTAATGTGGAAATCACAAGTCACAAAAAAGCTTCGATGGAAGAATGCAGAAGGAATGCAAATTTGAATGAATGCACAAAAGAACGCAGAAGGAGATCTCAAAAATGACCACGCGCGGCCTGAGGAGATGAGTTGACGGAAGAGATAACGGAAAAAGAGATTGTCGAAGCACATTGTGGCATTGGCACTAGCGACAAGGAGATGAATGGCTATGGCTGTGGCTGTGGTGGTGAGGGAGAGGCGACGACGGCGATGGTGACGGCGACGATGATGCTGCAATTTAGGGTTTTCATTCATAGGTCTTGCTCACTCTTCCCTCACTCGAAACTAAGCCAACGTTTCATTTTGGTATAGGCTTTGAGTGCTTGGGTGGGCTTCAGATGTGTGGATGTTTTAATTTTGTGTAAATGCTGAGATTTTTATTTAGGGAGATTTTGTAAATTGCTACAAATAGATGATGTTGTGGAGGTTTTCAAAAACTTCTATTATAAAACCTCCACCAATTAATAAAAATTTTGTAGTGTAAATTTGACGAGATGTAGACACATCAACCATGAAAGTTGTGAATCTTTTGCTTTGAGACAAGAAGTTAAGTATTTAACAATTTCGTCTTGTTTTTTCCACTTAGAATACTTTAGATTAATCGTGTTTGCAGCTTCATCTTCGACTAAAAGATGTTTTTTTGGGAATCAATTCTCCAATGATGTCACTTAGTATTTGGTAATTTTCAATTATATAATTGACTCGATATAATCTTTTTATGGTAGAAAATTTTTTTTCATTTAGTTTTATAGTTATATCGGACTCAAAAAAGCTTGTGTCATTTGTGTTATTAATGGTGTGTGTTATTAATGGTGTGGTGAAAGTTATGCATGATTGATCGGAATTAAGCTCAGATACCATAAAGATATCAAGCGCAGAGCTCAAAGAACGAAAAAATAGTTTGAGTAGTTGAGAGAATTCGGACAAAAATGATATTAAGCAAAATTGCCTTAAACAAGTTACATAACGGTGTGCATGTTTATATACTTGTTGTCTAAGCTATCTATATAACAAACTAATAGATTTTACATCACACATACTATACGTGAACTAACAGTCCAATTAACTTCCTACTAACAACTTTTAACTAACTCCAATAACCTAGCTAACTATATTCCCTTAGACTCCTTTACAGTGGTGTTGGAACAACTCGGTAGATAAGAGAAAATGGATCTAAGGGGGAATACATCTTTTTTTTTTTGTCTTTTTAATAATGGTAAGAGAATATATATTTGAGAAACAAAAGTAATTAACCAAATCATATCATAATTTTATAGAAGAACCCTATCATAATTTTCATAAAATAAGTTTTTTGGCTACATAAATATGGGTCACCTAAACATCTTCTATATCTACGTGCAAAAGCCTGAAAATATATATGGAATTGCATAAAATTACAGTGTTGGCCAAATATGGAAAAAAAAAACTTGTCCTCTAAAATTTCTATTTATAGGAAACAATTATTTGGGAGCACGGGTTAGGTGTCAAAAATTGATTGTTATTTCTTTTGGCATAAAGTAATTGTGCATTTATAATTACACATGGGTTAATGAAATAATCAAAACAATTAATTTTAAATAAGTTTATGGGAATGTACAAAATTATCTTTATTAATTATTTTTCTTTTATATATTTTTTAATTTACTGACTCTTGTTCTCATATTGCTAAGGTTATTATTAGTGAAAAAAATTAATTAATATTATCTTTACCTTTAATAAATCATCATTATTTTGGACTAAATAAAACCATTTTAGAAAATCGATATTTGTTTTGGATCGGAGAAAGTAATTTGAGCGGAATAATCTGGTGATTTAATTTATATTTTGATTTTTTTAATATTAATTATAGTGTTATGAAACAAGAACTTTTTTAAATTGGTTTGATTTTTATATACATCTTTTTTCATACATTTCAATGACCTTGTTGTTCGAATTGAGATCACCCCTGCAATTTGATTACAGAAAATAATCGTGTGCCTTCTTGGCATCCTTAAGGGACTTGGATTTGCCATTAAAATCAAAGAGCAAATGAAAGCAAGAAGCATCGGCTTTCACCCTTTTCTCCATCAACTCAATTGCTTCCTTAACCCTCCCTTCCTGGCACACACGTCTCAAATCAACAATTGAAGGGGCTGGCGAAGGAGGAGCTACGGGAACGTGAGTTTGCCTTGGTAGAGAACCTTGTGGGTTGAACTGGTTAGGGTTTCGAAATTGGGGAGGTTGTGGATAGGCTTGATTCTTAGGGTTTCATTGGTTAGGGTTACCCTGATTCGGATTGTTCCATTGATTTTGGTAATGGGGTGGCTGAAAGTTCTGATTTTGGGATGTGGGTGGTGGTGTTGGTCTCTGTTGAGGATAGTTTTGACTCCACTGATTATGAGTATGGTTTTGACCTTGCTCGAAAAACTGACGAGTCGCATTGTGAGGTTGATAGGGTTCTGATTATTAGGAAAATTGGAGAAGATGAAAAATGATTGATTTTTAATTTTATTGATATGTTTTATTTTGCTTTAGAGGATGACACGAATGATTAGGGGAATTGGAGAAGATGAAGAACGATTGATTTTTTTTAATATGTTTTTGTTTTGTTGTTTAAATTATTTGAAACTATAAAATTAGGATTAATTGAATTCTAAAATTTGGTTAATTTAAAAGAGTATTTTTGTCTAATCAAATAAAGTAAGAATGTTTAAAATTTTTTTATAAAATTAAATTAAAAAATATTTTTATTTTTATTTAATTAAAAGAAGTGTATTAATAAAGCGGTGATATAATATATATTTAAAAAAGAAAAATTTAAATATTAATGTGAAAAATAAATTTCAAATGACTTATTATTATTTGTCTATATTTTTAACGTATCGATACGTATGAATTTATTATCGTACCGTAAACACACACAAAAATGAGCCCATAGAGATTATTATTAATCTTATAATATGCCAACAATATATAATATGCTCATTATTGTAAGGACCAATCCTAAAATAATCAGGAAGCACTACTCTACCAAATATATACTCGACATATAAAGTCAATAATGCTTTCTATTATTACCATTGTATCTGATAGGTCATTGACGAGGTTCATACTAATAATTATGCTAAAAAGGGTGTCGTACCACGAAATGCCCCCATGCATTATGTCATAACACATAAACAGCCAAATGTGAGATTATGTTGTCCATAATACATCAAGCAAAAATTATTGTTCAATTACATTTAACTATGGCTACTGTACTATACCTGAAATAAATGAATTAATTAAATGTTGCATAGTCCATTTTTTTCCAACATCATCATTGGATGGTCTCACACTCATGATGGCCCCAAAAAGCTATATATCTATGCATACCCAATATTTTAACAATAAAGGGTATCTCTATTTAGAATGTAATTAACTATTCATGCTCAATAAAGTATCCAAGGAAGGAATGTGAGATAATGAGAGACGGAAAGAAATAGAAAGAGAGAGAGAGAGATAGAGAGAAGGGGAAGGAGCGAGGTTTCTTTTGACAAAGGCTGGTCTGCATGTTAGAATAGGGTTAGCTTTATTTTTTTTTTTTTTTCTATAAAGAAACCAAATAATAATATTATTTGCACACTTCAAAAGTTAATTAGTACCGTAGACACTAATTATACCATACTTATATCAAATCAGATCTTACTCATCTTTTTTGTATTTTTATCCTTAAATTTTAAAAGTGTTTACTTGATTATATGCTTCGTTCTATTTAATATGTACAAACAACATTTTGAAAAAAAAAATACCATCAACACGTTCTTTCAACAATTTGGTCGATCCAGTCCATTAAGATACTTAACAACTTTTTTCATCAGAACTATTATACAAAAATATAAAAATTACAACAAAATTTTATCCCATGAAGTTGAATGTTACAGCAATCAAATTGGCACCATTAAAAACAAACCATGAATTTTCCTTATACTAATTAAATAAGAAAAACACCCAAATAATGTTGAAACAATATTGTTATCTTTAAGAATCATACTGACGCAGTTGTTAAATATGGTACTATTCTTTTCTTGATAAAGTTTTAGAAACTAATATTACAATCAACATTTAACATTAAAAAAAATCTAAAACTCTTAAAAAAATATTCAAAATTTAAAGTCAACAAAAATTCATTTTTATTAGTAAAATTTATACTGAATTTATTTAACAATTTATTATAATATTAACTAAAATTGGCTCTTATAATATTACTTTCTTATCATTACTCTTTTTTCTCTTAGCCATACCCGACCCTTATTAACATACACTAGCAGATTCAACTTGTAAACTAAATAAGTGATGAGATAGAAAAACAGACAAAAAGTAGTAGTAATTGAAGAAAGAATTACTATTACTGTAATAGTCTAACAAATAATAATCTTGTTATTTAAAAGTCTAAGTACATAAAAAAGTGTACACTACTTACTTGATATTTGTCAACAATACTACAAGACCAACCATTATTATTATTTTAAATTAGTACTTAGTTAAGAGTAATTTATACTTGTAGTTTTAAGAATTTATATACATAAAATAAATAGTCAGAATTTGTATATATAATAAATTAAAATAATTTAATATTTATAGTATTTGATGTGTTAATTGAGAGAGTTGTTTTAAGAAAGGTTCCGTAGCTGGTCCGGTGCCATATGCTAATAGCTTTATAGCTGAGAAGGGAAAAGCCATATACATACATACATAGCACCGCCCTCTCTCCTCTCTTCTTCAAAAGCGCACCCTATTCTCTTCTCCCCTATTCTGCATATCGCATTTGTTCTTCTTGAATCTCTTGAGAGAGAGAGAGAGAAAGAAAGAGAGAAAGTAAGAGATGGAAAGAATGTTCCCTCCAAAGAAGCCCTCAACTATGAATTCCCATGACAGACCCATGTGTGTTCAAGGCGACTCGGGTCTCGTTCTCACCACTGACCCCAAACCTCGCCTCCGTTGGACCGTTGAACTCCATGAACGTTTCGTTGATGCTGTTACTCAGCTTGGTGGCCCTGATAGTACTATTCTTCTTCTTCTTCTTTTCTCTTTCTATCTAATGGGTTCTTAATTTCTGGGTTCCCGTCGTATCATGGATTTTTCCTTTTTCGATAATAATGAAACGCTCGACACTCTCAAAAGAAAAAATAATTCTAAAATGTAAAACTAAATCTGTAACTTTCAAGTTTCTTTGTTCTGTTGTATTCTGATCTATTAGAGAGTGGTATATTTCAATATGGTTTCGAAGATCGTCACTACCATCTACTTTTGTTGAGTTTTTTGGCTAGCTAGACAAAATAGTAGTTAAATTAAAGATATATGAAGATGTTAATTATTACATGAGTATATATTATTTGGGAATGCATAATATCAATCTTTAACAAATAGTCTTTTTATTTATTTTAATTTGCAGAGGCGACTCCTAAAACCATCATGAGGGTTATGGGTGTGAAGGGTCTCACACTTTACCACCTCAAGAGCCACCTTCAGGTTTGAATTGAATAGAAACTAAAGAATTAAATCATATAGTTTTAGCATCCTTTTTTCCTTTTGCTTTTTGTTCACAACACTTTTGTTGTTACACAAACAACTACACATACTCCCGGTTCCCAGATTTTGTCATAACATATATGTCTCTCTCTCTTTCTAATTTCCTTTAACTTTTTGTTATTTGTTTGTTTGCATTTTCGTATATAGAAATTTAGGCTCGGGAAGCAGCCCCACAAGGAATTCAACGATCACTCGATTAAGGATGGTATGAGAGGTGACTCACTCGATCTTCTTTCTAGGGTTCTTCCATTTTATTTTTTTATATGATGCGATCTTCTATAGATTTCATGATGATAATCTCTTTAATCTTTTTGCACTCTCATCAGCTTCGGCAATAGAACTGCAACGAAACACTGCCTCGTCTTCTGCCATGATTGGCCGTAACATGAACGAGTATGCATCACTCACGCTTCTATATATTATGCTCTTCAAGTTTCAAGTTTGAACACAAGCATGCAAAGCAAGTTTCTTTTTTTTTTTTTTTTGTGGGTATTGAGTTGGGGAATTCGGGTTTTTTTGTATGTGTTAAAAAAAAAACTATGAAACAGTAACTCACACATGGTTGATGCGATTAGGATGCAAATAGAGGTGCAGCGAAGACTCCATGAACAACTTGAGGTAAGCACAAACGAATCCTTTTTCAAATACATACATACGTCTTAAAATAAAATAGGTTCGGTAAAGAAAAATAGCGGGTAAATTTAATTAAATTTTTATTCTTCCTCTTTTTATATATTTCTTTTTTCTTCTTGAATTAATTTTTATTGTACAATAAATCATTAGACTAACTTAATTGAATTTAGTTATTAAAATAATTTGATCATATAACATAAATGTTTAGCAAATTAAGACATTTTGTCAAAGAGATAGACATAATTTCTTTCTTTAAAAAGAGAAAATGGTGGTTTGTTATGGCAGGTGCAAAAACATCTTCAGCTAAGGATTGAGGCACAAGGAAAATACATGCAAAGCATATTGGAAAAGGCGTATCAAACCCTGGCAACTGAGAACATGGGGGCGGTAGCGGCAGCGGCAACGAACATGAAGGGGATTGGAGGCGGAGCCCATGGAATCCCTGACATGGGTGTCATGAAGGACTATGGTTCCCCTCTAAACTTCACATCTTTCCAAGACCTTGACATCTACGGCGGCGGAGGCGGAAATGACCAAATTGACCTTCACCAAAACCTGGAGAAGCCAACCCTTGACGGTAGTGGATTCCTTCCAATCAATGAGGGTCTTTGCCTTGGTGGGAGCAATAACAATAGTAATAACAAGAAGAGGCCAAACCCTTATGGTAGTGGCAACAACACTGGGAAAAGCCCTTTGATTTGGAGTGACGATCTTAGGCTTCAAGATTTGGGAACAGCTTCTTCATGCCTTGGTGATGATCCTTTGTTCAAAGGTGAACAAATCCAGATGGATCATAGAGGAACTCATGAGATTGATCCAATGGCTGAGATCTATGACACAAAGCCTGTTCTTCAAGGTGCTGACGGAGATAACAAGAAATTTGATGCTTCTATGAAGCTTGAAAGGCCTTCACCCAGAAGGATGAGTCCTATGATCAGCACTGGAACCATGGCACAAGGTAGAAGCTCACCATTTGGATGAGAATGCTTCTCGATTGTAATTGATTATGATGATGACGACTTAATTAAATAACTCTCTCCGAATAGTATCATATATCTAGGGTTTTTTTTCGAGTTGGGGTATTTTGGTAAAATTAGAAGCTCATACGAGGGTTATTTCCTCCTCTCATCAAGTACTGATTATTATTATGTGGGTATAATGCCGTTTGCATGGCCAAGTATATGAGTCTTATTATTATTATTATTATTCTAATTCTAACTTTTATTAGTATAATTATCGTATAAGCACAAGTGATTATGTGCTTGAAATGTGAGCATTATTCTCACTTGGTTTCTCAACTTCATTTTGATGATTGGTTTTTATGTATGTATGTTTGTATGCTGAGCTTGTTTCAATATTCAATATTCAATTATTGTTTATGGGAAAATTGGTTACTTGCATGTTGTTATGATGATATGTGTGAAAAATTCGAGGATATAGAGATAACTTTTCTTCTTTTTTACCACGTTGGTGGTTTTCTCTTTATATCTCTTTTTTCTTGGACCCCCACTTCTCTACTGAATTTTTTTTTAGCCTGACATCATTTATGAAACATTCTCTGCGTCACTACTAAGCAGTTTCTAGCTTCCTAAAATATATTTATTCGCTAAGATCGATGCTATTGCTATGTGGTGATTAATACTATTTTTTTATTTGTAAAATAAATTCAGGTTGCTTCGAGTATAGTGTGTGTCTTGGGAGCGCTCTTCTAAATTCCAATAATTAAGTTCTAATCATGAACAACCCGTGTTGTTACATTATTTATATTAACTGTAAAAGTAAAATAAAAAAAAAAACAAAAATTGAAATTATTAAAAGATAGAATGCATTTTCGTATTACTGCAATATTTAATTTAATATTCTCTCCTTGGATTTGGCGGTGTTTTTTATAAGGTGACTTAGCTTTAATTGCTAAATTCAAGTAATTCAGTTAAACCTTTATATATAACGGTTAGGGACATTAATCATTATTAGTTAGTTAGAACCAAGTTAGTTATGCCCAATGATTGAAGACAAATCTCTCGGGAAAATAGAACAACCCCAAATTTTTCTTATTATTATTCAATATGTATTTTTAAAATTTTTAATGATAAAAAGATAAAACCGGGCCTCCAAGCATGTAATATGGAATTTGGAAAGATAGGAGCAGTGAAGAAGGAGAAAAGGTTAAAAGAGAAGAATAATTAACTTTAAAATGCTAAGTCATTTTCCTATATAGTGTTAGAGAGAGAGAGAGAACACCTTTCAATTGAAGTTCCTAAGGGGATTGAGTTAGTTGATGAAGCCGACAGAGAGTATCTGTCTTTCAATATCTTTAACTCTTCTTTACTGCTCTATATTCCTTGGGAATATGGTGATCGGGACAACAAAGTTGCATCTTATCATAGAAGATTTCACTTTGAAATTTACTACCTTTTCTTTTTGTCTATCTTATGAAGTTTCTACATTTACACATTATCTTTATTCTTTAATACATACACAACAACAACATACCAAGTTAGAGACAATTTCTTTATTATTATTATTATTGTTTAACGATAGTTTTAACCATTGCTAAATTTTTTCGCGACAATTACAGAATTATCTCCAATTCGACCAGCATCGTTTTTTGTGTATTTATTATTTAACAATAGTAGTTTTAGACAACCACCCGTAAAATTGATGTTAAATTATTTGCAACAGTTATAGAGATGCTTAATTGTGACTAAATTGGGACACTTTTTGGGCTAGCATTATTGATGGTTTCAAATCGTGGTAATTCAACCAAATATACTCATTTCTCAATAAAATAAAATTTTCTTATATAATAAAATATTCAATTCATTCACTAGTCGAAAGGCATATATTAAAACAATCTATACATCAAAAGACTTATATATATGATCAACGATTTAGTTCATCCATTGTTCTCCAAAATTCATAACTCATCTACCTACGAAAAGTAAGTACTATTACACACATTACGAGTCTTCTATATAGCTATGTGATAAGCAAATATAACATAGAATCCGTAAAAGTGTCAATAATTTTCATAATTTCGAATAGAGAAACCATGAATATTACGATGACAATTATTCAATCATTTTGTGGTTCATATGTAACATATAAGAAAAGCTTAACATCGACAAGTTCGAATCTTCTACCTAATATGAAAACCAAAAAAAAAAAAAAGAGAGAGATTTCACTCACAAGCTACGTAAATAAAAAATCATGAATTGAAAGGTCATGAACCATCACAAATTAACTTTGTAAACAAATGATGAATTTTAACTAAGTAGGAAAATGGGTGGTAATTGACCCTTTAACCATTCATAAGAAAATTCACTTGTTTCTATAGGAATTGCATAACTTCAAGTTTTGATATTCAACTGTCAATGATTCATTACTAATACGTAACAGACTTCATAAACTCTCGATCTTAAGCGAGACAATAATCCAATTATTTAAGATAGACAAACACCAAATTCTATGCCTCGAACATAGCCCGAATACACATTTCAAAATACTTTAATATCCATATGCTTCATTTTTAGAAGCACCCTTCCTAATTTCCTTTTGTGAATCTTTACTTAGCTTTTACTACACAAAAACATTTGCACCAAAATAGTTTGAATTCTAGTTGAATTAAAGCATTTCATCGATAAAGTTGTGTGCTTGTTAAATTAAAAAGAAATAAGAGAATTACCAAGAAAAAAGGATCTACATACCTTAATATACAATCCATAAACCTTAATAATAATAATAATAATCCAAAACACTACAAATCAAATAGCTACCCAATCAACAAAAAAAAAAATCAAATAGCTACCTGTTCAAAATAAGACTTGGGATTTGCAATTTTTGCAATTGCTTAGACTCTTGATTTACTGAAAGTTTATATTGTGTATAATATATGGCTAAAATAATGTGAAAAAATGGTGGATGTATTGTATGGCGTGGTTTTTGAACTCACTTGGGTTGGAAAGGAAGAACGAGTGATGAGACAACGAGGTGAGGTTGGCAGCATGTGTTATTGCTTCACAGTGGATGGCGAATGGCCGTGGGTGAAGGCTCATCGTCTCTTCTCCATGTTCTGATTAGGGTTTTGGAAGTATTGTTATTGAAGCTAAGGAAGCCTAAGCAGCACTTCATCTAAGAGTACAGTATTGTCCTATGAGAAGTATTGGGAATTAATATTAACCGTGTATAATGTGTACAATGAATTAAAAAAAACGTAAAATTAAAATTAAAAATTAGATCATTAATTAATTATTTAATTTTAAATTTTAAAATTTTAAAATTAATATTAGTATTTAAATTCATTTATATTATATACGGTTATTTCTAATCTTACCGTAATCTCTAATACACGTCCAAAATTCACTGTCATCTTTTTCGGTTCTCACCTCGCGTCACTAGATTTCTCGCCGGTCATACCGAAGCCGCCGCATCCTCCTATCGAAACCGTCCTCATTTCTGCCGGTCAGCCCGATGCGTCTCGCCCTCCAACACTCAGCCTAACGTTGCTGCCGCTATTTTTCGTGCCTCTCTTTCGAACTGGCTTCGCTTTCTCCCATTCCTTCAAACCTCTTCTCGCTGATGATACCACCATGCTCTAACCAAGTAGTCCTAGCAAGAATCAACTACCATGCAAAAAGTGTTTAAATGCAAAAACTAGCCATGCAATGCAAATTATCCTAATTGACAAAAGAAAATTAAGATTTGAGTGTTGAAAAGAAGGGTTGTTACCTACGGAAGTCAGTAAACGACCTCTCCACACTTAAAAAATTTGCACGGTCCTCCGTGCTATCAATGATGAACAGAGTGGGTCCGGGAGTGTCACTCGCAATGGCCATAGGATGGTGAAACAAGTACGTCTCCTTGTTCACCTTGTGATTACTCCTTTGCCATGATCCGAAGTGGACCCCGAAGTGTCGGTTTCCACCGAAGGTGGGTTGGTGAATCTTGTGAAAACTTCCTTTTCTGCCTCATCAATGCGGCTAGAGTTCTTCAACCGCTTAGCAAGTGGCTTGGCCTTTCAGAAAGTTTGCGCCTTGACGGTAGTTCTTTGAGTTGCTCTCCTTGTAGATGGCTTTTTGGAAGTCTTTTCCTGTCCTTTCAGTGGCCATCCTAAAAAGGAATAAAAGAGAAAAATATTAAGCTACGAGAGACAAAAACCGAAATTAATACAATGCAAGTGAAGATTAATGCTGCAAAGGAGTAAAGTGTCTTAAAAACATGGTAGCTACTACATGCAAGTAAGACGACAAAATGATCAAGGAAGCACATCACTAGCATGAGATGCAAGAGTGAAAGAAGTATGCAAATACAAAGCATGAGAAGAATAAATTCAAGCATCGATAACAACAATGACAAACACATGCAAGAATGGTGGAAGTCATAGAAAAACTGTTGGCCTAACTAACTCCAAGACAAGGAAGTCTAGAAATTTAAGAATGTGGGGCAAGAGAGCATTGAACTACTCATTCTTGCATGACGTTACAAGCATAGCAAACTACAAACAATGAACAATTGATGATGAAAACTCATGGAAATAACGCTCAATGCTCATGTAGCGCAAGTGTTGTGAAAAAAGAGGCACTAAATTGAAAGAAAAATCTCAACAATTAAAAAAGATGTCATTGGCTCTTTTTTACAAACACTTGGTGCGCAAAGTGTTAATAACAAGTGAGTTTGATGAGTCCAATGGAAATATGTCCCAAAATAGAATGTATCTACCATAGCACAAACAATCCAAGAGATATAAAATAATCTACCAATTCAAAAAGTAAATAAGATTCAACACCCACACAAGAAAACAAATGGAAAGAAAAGCAATGAGTGTAAACAAACAAACAAACAAACAACAAAGTTAAAATGCAACCAAGAACAAAGAGTGTAGAGTAATTAAATGCAATAGTAAAGAAAAAATTTGAAAAAGAAACAAAAGAGGAAGGAGAGAAATAGGACCTTGAAAGAGAAAGCAAGTAAGGTTGAGTGCAAGTGAGAAAAAGAGAAGAAGAAGGAGAAGAAGAAAGGAGAAGGAAGAAGAAAAGAAGAAAGAGTAGAGGAAAGAAGTGGAAAAAAGAGGAAATAGGGCAGCGTACCCTATTAGCTGCGTTAGACAGGCGATGCGCACACTTCACCCACGTGTACACATGGGGAGCAGAAAATGGGGTATGACGCGTGAGCGTCGTCCACGCCTTCGCGTGGCCAGCAGAAAAGAGAGGGGACGCGTACGCGTCAGCTGACGTGCACATGTGGGGTGAGATTGTGCTTCTCGCACAAAGGCAGCACCACTCCAACGTAACTCTCTGGTTTTTGTACCAGGAGTTTCAACATCAGCATACGACGCGTGTGAGTCGTCTACGCTCACACGTGGGTTTGCAAAAATGACCATTGACACATAGGCATCACAGACGCGCACGCGTGGGAGGGATTGTGCTCCTAGCATGAAATTTGCACAGTTCCATCACAACTCTCTGGTCTTTGTACCAGTAGTTGTGGCATTGAAATCGACTCATACGCGTCGTCCATGCTTACGTGTCGCCCACGCTTACGCGTAGAACATTCCTTTTTTTTAACAAAAAATACGAGGGAAGACAATTATAGCACAATCTTGGCATTCATTCAAGCTGGATACTTCAAAAACACTTAGAATTTCATGCAATACTCAAAATCAAGCATTTTTCTTCAAAATTGCCAATTTAACCAAACCAAGATCAATGAAATCCTCATGAAGACTCTAACAAAATCAAACAAAATCAAGTACACTTGAACAAATTCAATAAAATCAAGCAAAGACTCTAAAACTACATGTAAGAAATTATGTACAAGGAGGATCATACCATGGTAGGGTGTCTCCCACCTAGCACTTTTCTTTAACGTCCTTAAGTTGGACGGTCATGAGCTTACAATCACTTCTTTGGAACATCCTCAAGAACATCCATCTTGTCCTTCTTGTTAGCCTTGGTAGGAGTGTCCTTCAAGGAAAGATGCTTCCACTTGTCAATTGAGCCATGATTGGGTGCCTTGTTTCCTTGAGAATGTGAAAGTTGTGGATCCTTCCTCTTTTCCTTGCTATCCTCTTATACCCAAGTTTCTATTGACGCTTGTCCCATCATCACTCCCAAAGTGTTCTTCAATTACATCATCTTCAACAATGTCACAACCATAAATTGAATGAACCTCTAGAGGTTGCCTCATGGTTTCCTCCAATTTGAACTTCACCACTTTTCCTTTGGCCTCAAATCAATAATCCCCAGAAAATGCATCTAGTTTAAACCGGGATGTCATAAAGAATGGCCTCCTAAGTAAGATGGAGGATGGTCTATCCAAATCAATGGGAGGTGTCTCTAGGATATGAAAATCCACCGGAAGGATTAAGTCCTGAATTCTCACCAATACATTCTCAGCAATACCTACAACTGAAATTATACTCTTGTCCGCAAGCCAAACCTAGCTCCGGATCGCCTCAACGGTGCAAGGTTCAACTTCTCATAAATCGAGAGTGGCATAATGCTCACACACGACCCTAGGTCGCACATGCAATCCTTAAGTTGAATCTCACCAATCATACAAGATACCAAGCAAGGACCAGGATCATTATATTTTTCAGGAAAATCATCCATCACAGAAGAAATAGAATTACCTAATAGATTCATCCCTAGTCCACCAATCTTCTCTTTGTGAGTGAACACATCTTTAAGAAACTTAGTATATTTCGAAACTTGATGTATGGAATCAAAGAGTGGAACAGTTACCTCCACATTCTTGAAGATTTGCACTATGTTGAGATCAAGCTCCTAATGTTTCTTGGCCTTCTTGGCTAACGTAGGGAAAGGTATAGGAATTTGTTCCTTTAATTTGCTCTTTCGCTTCGGTTCCTTGGTCCTCAATTGCTCTTATTTTTCCTTTGCAACTTCTTCCTCCTTTTCATTTTCATCTATCTCCATTGTTTCACCAACTTCTACATTAGGAAGATCCTCCACCAACTTGATAGGCTTGGGTTCAACTTCCTCGAGCGTTGTACCACTCCTCAAGGTAATTGCATTGATGCTACCCCTTGGGTTTGGGATAGGTTGAGAAGGAAGGTTAGATGAGCTAGAGGCTTGGTTGGTGTTGGTATTATTGGTAGGAGGTAAGGCCAATCTTGAGAGAATTTCGGCTATGGAGGACATTTGAGCACTCATGGTGCCAACTTGTGCATTGAGCGTCCTAGTGTCCTCTTTATTTTTCTCTATCATAGCCCTAAGTCTCTCTTGTTCTTGGTAGAGTACACGGTGAGAGTCATCACCTTGGTTTGTGGGAGAAGAAGAAGGTTGATTGGTTTGTTGTCTTTGGTGAGGCGTTTGGTATCTATGGTTGTTGTTGTTGTGGTTTTGTTGTGAGTATTGGTATGGTTGGTTATGGTGGTTTTGGTTGGTATTGTTGTGATATTAAGAAGAAGGTTAGTTGTTGTTGTGGTAATAAGAAGATGAGTTGCCTTAGTTCCATCTTTGATTGTGGTTGTTTCCTTCAGCATTGTCCCTCCACCCTTGATTAGAGCTATTACATGGGAGTAATTGCTTTGACCTTGAGATTGATAGGGTGGATGATTGTTGTAGTTGTTGGCTACCGCAAGAGTGTAAGCCTATTGGACTTGATGGCATTGGTTAGTGTAATGTGCGGTACTACAAAATAAACTACATACTCTAGGAGGTCCTTCAAGTTGGAGGATTTGAGGTGGGGCTTCGATGGCTTGGATTGATTGAGATGCCTTTTGTCCTTGGTGAATCTCCTTGAGGAGAGTGGTCATTTCTCCAAGCACTTTAGTCAAAGCGAAGTCTGAAGAACGTGCTTCCACCACACTCTTGGGAGGATTGTTCCTTACTCTCACATGTTGGGTAGCTTCGATGACATCATTGATCAAACTCCATGCTTCCGCCACCATCTTGTTCTTAGAAAGGGAACCACCACTAGAGGCGGTGAGCAATCTCTTATCCGATGCACAAAGACCTCTAGTGAAATAGCTAATGAGCAAACGAGTATCTAACCCATGATGTGGACAAGATTCCAAGAACCTCTTAAATCGAGTCCAATATTCATAGAGTGTCTCTTGGTCTCTTTGCATTATACCAAAAATTTTTTTCCAGATGTAGTCAGTCTTCTCCGGAGGAAAGAACTTATCTAAGAACTCTCTTCTCAATAGGTCCCATTCAGTCACCACTTCATCAGGTTGGGAGTAGAACCATTCTTTTGCTTTTCCCTCAAGAGAGAAGGGGAAAAGCAAAAACCACGATAGCAATCTCATCAGCGCCATGCCTTCGAGCCGTAGAACAAGCTACTTAAAAGTCTCTCAAATGCGTAATGGAGTCTTGGCCTAGGAAGCAAGTTAATTAGACTATTCTTCTGCTCAAAATTAGGATCAAGATTCAGATACCTAGCTTGCAACGGTTAAAGAATGAGATCCAGTGCTCCTTGTTCGTGCAAGGTAATCCTACGTGGCTCCGCCATGCGGTTTTCACCTGTAGTATGCAAAGATGTATCAGTAGTGCCAATAGAGGAATAGGAAGTTCCTTCGTTAAATGTGGACTCTAGATCACTCTCGGTTCCATCTAGTGTTTTAGAAAGTTCCTCAAGAGAGGCCGAAGCACTAGTTGTGTAATCCAACCGCCACTTAGCTTGACGAGTATGTAGTAAGGTTCTTTCAATTTCGGAGTCAAACTCGGCTATGCTAGAATTTGGTTGAGACCGAGTCATTCAACTTAGAAGTCATAGTTCATGCATTAAAGAAAATCTAAACTAAAAACAAACTAATGAAAGCAAGTAAACTATCTACAATATTCACATATTCACATAACCAATATCAAAGCACACATTGCAACCATTCGCCAGCAACAGCGCCAAAAATTTGATGGTGAGATTTTTTTGTCGGTCTAGAATTTTCATCAATAGAAAATCAAATCATTGTCATAGTATAGTCCTAGACCAACATATAATCCTATCGATCAAATTTTGATTTGATTGTCACAAAGTCAATCCCAATAAAAGTAACTGAGTGTATTAGTCTCGGGTTGTCCTAAGAGAATGGGCAAACATGTGCATCAATATTGGTTAGAATTCCGGGGTTGGGAGTCATAAACAAGAATTTAAACTACTAAACTTCACATGCAATAGATCTTAAAGTGCAAGAAACTAAATCAAGCAATTAAAGCAAGGTAAGTAAATGTAATCTAACAAGGTAACATATAAAGCTACTTCTATTCTAAGACTAAATGAACAACTAAACTAACTATAACATGAATCAAGCAACTGAGATTTTTGGGTTTCAAATATGAATTATAAAAAGGAACTCTTGGCTAGGCATAGGAATTGGGATCACTATCCTTGTCTAATAACCATATATTGACAATTATGAGGAACCAAGCCCATTAAGTCTACTTCTACAAGTGAAGTATGTCAAATGGCTTGGTCAATTTCAACTCATAAGTCCTAATCTATCTACTAATTGGCTTAATAGTAGATTAGCGTCAATGGGTATCAAAATGACCACTAAAGGTTCTCAAATCATCAAATCAATTAGACCTAATGACTCAAGGTCACCCAATTCCCTTAGCCAAGGTCAAGAGTATAGAAAGCTACTCCATAATCAAAGGAAACATTTCATCAAAAACATGGTATGCACTAACTAAAGGCATGTTTAAATTGCAAAATCAATTGGAAATTACAAGTACCCACTAACAATTATCGATGGAAAACAACTCAAATAATACTATCAATCATAGAAAACATCAATGTACTAAGAGAAATTCAAAATCAACAAAGTTCATAAAATAAGAAGAAAAGGAAAAATAACAAGGAAACACAATTCCCACACAAGATCTAAACAAAATTATAACTCGAGAACTCAAATTAAGTAATTGAAACTAGAATTAACAAGACCCAATTCAAAAATTCAACAACGGAATATCAAAACAAGCTAAATCTAGAGAGAAGTAAGAGTTTTGCTCTCTAGAAACAAGAACCTAAAACTAGCTAAAATTATGTGTATTGTGTGAATGATTGGATCCACCTTTCCCCCTTGGTTTCTTTGGTCTTTTCCATGCAGAATTATGCTCAGATTGGGCTTGGAGCCTTAGTGAAATCGCCAGCCACGATTTCATTAATGAGGTCACGTGCTGGGCGTCACGAGTGCGGGTCGGCCATGCGTGCACGTCATATGAGTTTCTCGAGCCACGCATACGCGTCAGGCACGCGTGCACATTAGTCACTGCTGTGCCAAGCCACGTGTACGCGTCAGCTACACGTGCACTGATGAGCGGATAATTTATACGTTTTTTGGCATTGTTTTTAGGTAGTTTTTAGTAGGATCTAGCTACTTTTAGGGATGTTTTTATTAGTTTTTATGCAAAATTCACATTTCTGGACTTTACAATGAGTTTTTATATTTTTCTGTGATTTTAGGTATTTTCTAGCTGAAATTGAGGGACCTGAGCAAAAATCTGATAGGAGGCTGAAAAAGGACTACAGATGCTATTGGATTCTGACCTCCCTACACTAGAAACAAATTTTCTGGAGCTACAGAACTCCAAATGGCACGCTCTCAATTGCGTTGGAAAGTAGACATCTAGGGCTTTCCATCAATATATAATAGTTCATACTTTATTTGCTTTTAGATGACGCAAACTAGTGTTCAACGCCAGCTCCATGCTGCATTCTGGAGTAAAACGCCAGAAACACGTCACAAACCAGAGTTAAACGCCAAAAACACGTTATAACTTGGTGTTTAACCCCAAGAGAAGCCTCTACACGTGTAAAGCTCAAGTTCAGCCCAAGCACACACCAAAGTGGGTCCCGGAAGTGGATTTCTGCAGTTAGACTTATTTTTGTAAACCCTAGTAACTAGTTTAGTATAAGTAGAACTTTTTACTATTGTATTAGAGTCTTGGTTATCCTGGTTCCCTCTCTGGGGCCGGAACCGATGAACACCTTTATCACTTATGTATTTTCAACGGTGGAGTTTCTACACACCATAGATTAAGGGTGTGGAGCTCTGCTGTTCCTCGAGTATTAATGCAATTACTACTGTTTTCCATTCAATTCACGCTTATTCTTATTCTAAGATATCCATTCGCACCCAAGAACCTGATGAATGTGATAATTATGTGACGCTCATCACCATTCTCACTTATGAACGTGTGCCTGATAACCACTTTCGTTCTACATGCAAATAAGCTTGAATGAATATCTCTTGGATTCCTTAATCAGAATCTTCGTGATATAAGCTAGAATCCATTGGTAGCGTTCTTGAGAATCTGGAAAGTCTAAACCTTATCTGCGGTATTCCGAGTAGGATTCAGGGATTGAATGAATGTGACGAGCTTCAAACTCGCGACTGTAAGGCGTGGTGACAACACAAAAGGATAGTAAATCCTATTCTTACATGATCGAAAACCGACAGATGATTAGCCGTGCGGTGACAGCGCACCTGGACCATTTTCACTGAGAGGACAGACGGTAGCCATTGACAACGGTGATCCCCCAACATACAGCTTGCCATGGAAAGGAATAGGAATGATTGGATGAAAGCAGTAGGAAAGCAGAGATTCAGAGGGAACACAGTATCTTCATGCGCTTATCTGAAATTCCCACCAATGAATTACATAAGTATCTTTATCTCAATTTTATGCTTTATTTATCTTTATATTCGAAAACCATTATAACCATTAGAATCCGCCTGACTGAGATTTACAAGATGACCATAGCTTGCTTCATACCAACAATCTCCGTGGGATCGACCCTTACTCACGTAAGGTTTATTACTTGGACTACCCAGTGCACTTGCTGGTTAGTTGTGCTAAGTTGTGAAGAATGTGTGTGAACCATAGTAATGTACACCAAGTTTTTGGAGCCATTGCTAGGAATTGTTCGAGTTGTGAAAAGTATGAGTCACAATTTTACCTATCAAGTTTTTGGCGCCGTTGCCGGGGATTGTTTGAGTTTGGACAACTGACGGTTCATCTTGTTGCTCAGATTAGGTAATTTTCTTCTTATTTTATTTTCCCAAAAGTTTTCAAAAAAATTTTTCTTTGTTTTCGTTTTTCAAAAAAATAATTTTCGAAAAAAATACAAAAAAATTATAAAATCATAAAAATAAAAATATTTTGTATTTTTTATTTGAGTCTTGAGTCAAATTTTAAGTTTGGTGTCAATTGCATGTTTTTTTAAAATTTGTGCACATTTTTGAAAAATTCATGCATTGCATTCTTCATGATCTTCAAGTTGTTCTTGGTAAGTCTTCTTGTTTGATCTTCATATTTTCTTGTTTTGTGTTTTTTGTTGTTTTTCATATACATTTTTAGTTTGTTAGTGTCTAAGCATTAAAAATTTCTATGTTTGGTGTCTTGCATGTTTTTTCTTTTCTTGAAAATTTTTCAAAAATAAGTCTTGATGTTCATCTTGATCTTCGAAGTGTTCTTGGTGTTCATCTTGACATTCATAGTGTTCTTGCATGCATCATGTGTTTTGATTCATAATTTTCATGTTTTGAGTCATTTAGTTGTTTTTCTCTCTCCTTATTAAAAATTCAAAAATAAAAAAATATATCTTTCCCTTATTTGTCTCATAAAATTTCGAAATCTTTGGGTTGACTTAGTCAAAAAATTTTTAAAATAAGTTGTTTCTTATTAGTCAAGTCAAGATTTCATTTTTAAAAAATACCATCTTTTCAAAATCTTTTTCAAAAATCAAATCATTTTCATTTTTTTATTATTTTTGAAAAAAAATTAATTTTCAAAATCTTTTTCTTAATTTCATTTCATGATTTTCAAAAACTTTACTAACAATTAATGTGATTGATTCAAAAATTTGAAGTTTGTTACTTTCTTGTTAAGAAAGGTTTAATCTTTAATTTCTAGAATAATATCTTTTAGTTTCTTGTTAGTCAAGTAATCCATTTTAATTTTAAAAATCAAATCTTTTTAATTTTCTTTTCAAATCTTTTTGAAAACAAATCTCAATCATATCTTTTCAATCATATCTTTTTTCAAAATCAATTTCAAAAATCTTTTCTAACTCCTTATCTTTTCAAAATTGATTTTCAAATCTTTTTCAACTAACTAATTGACTTTTTGTTTGTTTTACTATTTCTTATCTTTTTCAAAACCACCTAACTACTTTCCTCTCTCTAATTTTCGAAAATCACCTCCCTCTTTTCCAAAAATCTTTTTATTTAACTAATTGTTTTAAATTTTAATTTTATTCTTTTTTATAAATTCGAATTTTAACTTTAATTTAAAATAAAAACAAAAATATTTTTCTTTTATTTTAGTTAATTTTCGAAAACTCCTCTCTCTCATCTTCTTCTATTTATTTATTTATCTACTAACACTTCTCTTCTACTCAAAATTTGAACCCTCTTCTCCCCTCTACCTGTGTTCGGATTTTCTTCTTATTTTCTTCTACTCACATAAAGGAATCTCTCTACTGTGGTAAAGAGGATCCCTATTATTATTTTCTGTTCCTTTATTTTTCATATGAGCAGGAGCAAGGATAAGAACATTCTTGTTGAAGCAGATCCTGAACCTGAAAGGACTCTGAAGAAGAAACTAAGAGAAGCTAAAATACAACAATCCAGAAAAAACCTTACAGAAATTTTCGAAAAAGAAGAGGAGATGGCAGCCGAAAATAATAACAGCAACAATAATGCAAGGAGGATGCTTGGTGATTATACTACACCTACTTTCAATTTTTATGGAAGAAGCATCTCAGTCCCTGCCATTAGAGCAAATAATTTGAGCTGAAGCCTCAACTAGTTGCTCTAATGCAATAGAACTGTAAGTTTCATGGATTTCCATCAGAAGATCCCTATCAATTTTTAACTGAGTTCTTGCAGATCTGTGATACTGTTAAGACTAATTGAGTAGATCCTGAAGTCTACAGGCTCATGCTTTTCCCTTTTGCTGTAAGAGACAGAGCTAGAATATGGTTGGACTCACAACATAAAGATAGCCTGGACTCTTGGGATAGGCTGGTCATGGCCTTCTTGGCCAAGTTCTTTCCTCCTCAAAAGCTGAGCAAGCTTAGAGTGGATATTCAGACCTTCATGCAAAAAGATGGTGAATCCCTCTATGAAGCTTGGGAAAGATACAAGCAGTTGACCAAAAAGTGTCCTTCTGACATGCTTTTAGAGTGGACCATTTTGGATATATTCTATGATGGTCTATCTGAGTTCTCTAAGATGTCACTGGAACATTCTGCAGGTGGATCCATTCACTTAAAGAAAATGCCTGCAGAAGCTCAATAACTCATTGACATGGTTGCAAATAAACCAATTCATGTACACCTCTGAGAGGAATCCTGTGAGTAATGGGAAGCCTCAGAAGAAGGGAGTTTTTAAAATTGATGCTCTAAATGCCATACTGGCCCAGAATAAAATATTGACCCAACAAGTCAATATGATATCTCAGAGTCTGAATGGATTGCAAAATACATCCAACAGTACTAAAGAAGCATCTTCTGAAGAAGAAGCTTATGATCCTGAGAACCCTGCAATGGTAGAGGTGAATTACATGGGTGAAGCCTATGGAAACACCTATAATCCCTCATGGAAAAATCATCCAAATTTCTCATGGAAGGATCAACAAAAGCCTCAACAAGGCTTTAATAATGGTGGAAGAAACAGGTTTAGCAATAGCAAGTCTTTTCCATCATCTTCTCAGCAACAGACAGAGAATTCTGAGTAGAGCCCCTCTAGCTTAGCAAACATAGTCTCTGATCTATCTAAGACCACTTTAAGTTTCATGAATGAAACAAGGTCCTCCATTAGAAGCTTGGAGGCACAAGTGGGTCAGCTGAGTAAGAAAATCACTGAAACTCCTCCTAGTACTCTCCCAAGCAATACAGAAGAGAATCCAAAAAGAGAGTGCAAGGCCATTGATATTATCAAAATGGCCGAATCCAAAGAGGAAGGGGAGGACGTGAATCCCAATGAGGAAGACCTCATGGGACGTCCCCCAGACAGAAAGGAGTTCCCTATTGAGGACCTAATGGAATCTGAGGCTCATATAGAGACCATAGAGATTCCATTAAACTTCCTTCTACCATTCATGAGCTTTGAGAACTATTCTTTCTCTGAAGAGGATGAAGATGTAACTGAAGAGCAAGTTGCTCAATATCTAGAAGCCATCATGAAGCTAAATGCCAAGTTGTTTGGTAATGAGACTTGGGAAGAAGAACCTCCCTTGCTCATTAGTGAACTAAATACATGGGTTCAGCAAACTTTACCTCAAAAGAAACAAGATCCTGGTAAATTCTTAATACCCTGTACCATAAGCACCATAACCATTGAGAAGGCTCTGTGTGATCTAGGGTCAGGTATAAATCTTATGCCACTTTCTGTAATGGAGAAATTGGGGATCTTTGAAGTACAAGCTGTAAGAATCTCATTAGAGATGGCAGACAAGTCAATAAAACAAGCTTATGGATTGGTAGAGGACGTGTTAGTGAAGGTTAAAGGCCTTTACATCCCTGCTGATTTCATAATCCTAGACACTGGGAAGGATGAGGATGAATGTATCATCCTTGGAAGACCCTTCCTAGCCACAGTAGGAGCTGTGATTGATGTTGACAGAGGAGAGCTAGTCCTTCAATTGAATGGGGACTACTTTATGTTTAAAGCTCAAGAATCTTCCTCTGCAACCATGGAGAGGAAGCATAAAAAGCTTCTCTCAATACAGAGTCAAACAAAGCCCCCACAATCAAACTCTAAGTTTAGTGTTGGGAGGCCACAACCAAACTCTAAGTTTGGTGTTGAACCCCCACATTCAAACTCTAAGTTTGGTGTTGGGAGGTCCCAACAATGCTCTGAACATCTGTGAAGCTCCATGAGAGCTCACTGTCAAGCTATTGACATTAAAGAAGTGTTATTGAGAGGTAACCCAATTTTTATTTATCTATATTTCTATTGTTCTTTTATGTTTTATTAAGTTTATGATCATGTGAAGTCACAAAACAATTGCAAAATTAAAAACAGAATAAAAATAGTAGAAGAAAAAGCACACCTTGGAGGAAGAGTTGTCTGGCGTTTAAACGCCAGAAACAAGCATCAGTCTGGCGTTAAACGCCAGTATTGCATACAGAGGGCGTTTTACATGCCTAAAAGGTGCAGGGATGAGAAATCCTTGACACCTCAAGATCTGTGGACCCCACAGAATCACCTCAGGATCTGTGGACCCCATAGGATCCCCACCTACCCCACTTCTCTCTTCTCACACAATCCAATAATACTACACCCTTCACCAATCACCTCAATCTCTCTTCCCCATTACCCCTTCACCAATCACATCCATCCACTCTTCCCCATAAACCCCACCTACCTTCAAATTTAAAATCTCTTTCCCACCCAAACCCACCCTAAATGACCGAACCCAAACCCCTCTCTCTCTACTATATAAATCCCTCCATCCTTCTTTATTTTCACACAACACTACCATCTCTTCTCCCCCTTGGCCGAAACCCACACCTCTCTCCCTCTCCTCTATATCTTCTTCTTCTTCTTCTTCTATTCTTTCTTCTTTTTCTCGAGAGCGAGCAACATTCTAAGTTTGATGTGGTAAAAGCATAGCTTTTTTATTTTTCCATAACCATTGATGGCACTTAAGACCAGAGAAACCATAAAAAAGAGGAAAGGGAAGGCAATTACTTCCACCTCTGAGTCATGGGAGATGGAGAGATTCATCTCAAAAGCCCATCAAGACCACTTCTATGAAGTTGTGGCCAAGAAAAAAGTGATCCCTGAGGTCCCTCTTAAGCTCAAAAAGGGCAAATATCCGGAGATCCGACAAAAAATTAGAAGAAGAGGATGGGAAGTTCTCTCCAATCCCATTCAACAAGTCGGAATCTTAACGGTTCAAGAGTTCTATGCAAACATATGGATCACTAGGAACCATGATCAAAGCATGAACCCAAACCTAAGGAATTGGCTTACAATGGTTCGGGAGAAATGCTTAGATTTCAGTCCAGAGAACGTAAGGTTGGCGTTCAACTTTCCTATGATGCAAGAAGATGCACGCCCCTACACTAGAAGGGTCAACTTTGATCAAAGGTTGGACCAATTCCTCATGGACATATGTGTGGAAGGAGCTCAATGGAAAAAGACTCAAAAGGCAAGTCGGTTCAATTGAGAAGACTGGACCTTAAGCCTGTGGCTAGAGGAAGGTTGGAGTTCATCCAACGCTCCATCATCCCCACTAGCAACCAATCCAAAGTAACTGTGGATCGGGCCATCATGATCCATAGCATCATGATTGGAGAGGAAGTAGAAGTTCATGAAGTCATCTCTCTAGAACTCTACAAAGTAGCCAAAAAGCCCTACACCTTGGCAAGGCTAGCTTTTCCTCATCTCATTTTTCATCTATGCTACTTAGCTAGAGTTGTCATAGAAGGAGACATCCTCATTGAAGAGGACAAGCCCATCACTAAGAAGAGGATGGAGCAAACAAGAGAGCCTATTCATGGATCTCAAGAGACGCATGAGGAAGCTCATCATCAAGAAATCCCTGAGATGTCTCAAGGGATGCATTTTCCTCCAAACAACTATTGGGAACAACTCAACACTTCTCTAGAAGGATTGAGTCATAACATGAACCAATTAAGGGTGGAACACCAAGAATACTCCATCATTCTCAATGAGATTAGAGAAGATCAAAGAGCTATGAGGGAGGAGCAACAAAGGCAAGGAAGAGACATAGAGGAGCTCAAAAACACCATTGGTCCTTCAAGAAGAAGGCACCACCCTCACTAAGGTGGACTTATTCCTTAACTTCCTTGATCTTATCTCTCTGTTTTCAGTTTTATGCTATATGTTTGTCTATGTTTTGAGTCGGTACTACATGATCATTAGTATTTAGTAACTATGTCTTAAGGCTATGAATAATTCCATGAATCCTTCACCTTTCTCAAATGAAAAATGTTTCTAATACAAAAGAACAAGAAGTACATGAGTTTCGAATTCATCCTTGAAATTAGTTTAATTATATTGATGTGGTGACAATACCTTTTGTTTTCTGAATGAATGCTTAAACGGTGCATATTTTTTATCTTGTTGTTTATGAATGTTAAAATTGTTGGCTCTTGAAAGAATGATGAACAAAGAGAAATGTTATTGATAATCTAAAAAATCATGAAATTGATTCTTGAAGCAAGAAAAAGTAGTGAAAAAGAAGAAGCTTGCAAAAAAAAGAAAGAAAGAAAAGCAAGTAGAAAAAGTCAATAGCCCTTAAAACCAAAAGACAAGGGTAAAAAGGATCCAAGGCTTTGAGCATCAGTGGATAGGAGGGCCCAAGGAAATAAAATCCAGGCCTAAGCGGCTAAATCAAGCTATCCCTAACCATGTGCTTGTGTCATGAAGGTCCAAGTGAAAAGCTTGAGATTGAGTGGTTAAAGTCATAATCCTAAGCAAAAAGAGTGTGCTTAAGAGCTCTGGATACCTCTAACTGGGGACTTTAGCAAAGCTGAGTCACAATCTAAAAAGGTTCACCCAGTCATGTGTCTGTGGCATTTATGTATCTGGTGGTAATACTGGAAAACAAAGTGCTTAGGGCCACGGCCAAGACTTATAAAAGTAGCTGTGTTCAAGAATCAACATACTTAACTAGGAGAATCAATAACACTATCTGAACTCTGAGTTCCTATGGATGCCAATCATTCTAAACTTCTAAGGATAAAGTGAGATGCCAAAACTGTTCAGAAGCAAAAAGCTACAAGTCCCGCTCATCTAATTAGAACTAATATTCATTGATATTTTGGGATTTATAGTATATTCTCTTCTTTTTATCCTATTTGATTTTCAGTTGCTTGGGGACAAGAAACAATTTAAGTTTGGTGTTGTGATGAGCGGATAATTTATACGCTTTTTGGCATTGTTTTTAGGTAGGTTTTAGTAGGATCTAGCTACTTTTAGGGATGTTTTTATTAGTTTTTATGCAAAATTCACATTTCTGGACTTTAATATGAGTTTGTGTATTTTTCTATGATTTCAGGTATTTTCTGGCTGAAATTGAGGGACCTGAGCAAAAATCTGATAGGAGGCTGAAAAAGGACTATAGATGCTGTTGGATTCTGACCTCCCTGCACTCAAAATGGTTATTCTGGAGCTACCGAACTCCAAATGGCGCGCTTTCAATTGCGTTGGAAAGTAGACATCCAGGGCTTTTCAGCAATATATAATAGTTCATACTTTATTCGAGTTTAGACGACGCAAACTAGCGTTCAACACCAGCTCCATGCTGCATTCTGGAGTAAAACGCCAGAAACATCTCACAAACCAGTGTTTAAATGCCAAAGTAGGTCCCGTAAGTGGATTTCTGCACTTAGACTTATTTCTGTAAACCCTAGTAACTAGTTTAGTATAAGTAGAACTTTTTACTATTGTATTAGAGTCTTGGTTATCCTGGTTCCCTCTCTGGGGCCGGAACCAATGAACACCTTTATCACTTATGTATTTTCAATGGTGGAGTTTCTACACACCATAGATTAAGGGTGTGGAGCTCTGTTGTTCCTCGAGTATTAATGCAATTACTACTGTTTTCTATTCAATTCACGCTTATTCTTATTCTAAGATATCCATTCGCACCCAAGAACCTGATGAATGTGATGATTATGTGACGCTCATCACCATTCTCACTTATGAACGTGTGCCTGACAACCACTTTCGTTCTACATGCAAATAAGCTTGAATGAATATCTCTTGGATTCCTTAATCAGAATCTTCGTGGTATAAGCTAGAATCCATTGGCAGCATTCTTGAGAATCCGGAAAGTATAAACCTTGTCTATGGTATTCCAAGTAGGATTCAGGGATTGAATGACTGTGACAAGCTTCAAACTCGCGACTGTAGGGCGTGGTGACAACACAAAAGGATAGTAAATCCTATTCTTACATGATCGAGAAGCGACAGATGATTAGCCGTGCGGTGACAGCGCACCTGGACCATTTTTACTGAGAGAATGGACGGTAGCCATTGACAAAGGTGATCCCCCAACATACAGCTTGCCATGGAAAGGAGTAGGAATGATTGGATGAAAGCGGTAGGAAAGCAGAGATTCAGAAGAAACACAGTATCTTCATGTGCTTATCTAAAATTCCCACCAATGAATTACATAAGTATCTTTATCTCTATTTTATGCTTTATTTATCTTTATATTTAAAAACCATCATAACCATTAGAATCCGCCTGACTGAGATTTACAAGATGACCATAGCTTGCTTCATACCAACAATCTCCGTGGGACCGATCCTTACTCACGTAAGGTTTATTACTTGGACGACCCAGTGCACTTCCTGGTTAGTTGTGCGAAGTTGTGAAGAATGTGTGTGAACCATAGTATTGTGCACCAAGTTTTTGGAGCCATTGCTAGGAATTGTTCGAGTTGTGAAATGTATGAGTCACAATTTTGCCTATCATGCACGTTGGCGCCAACTTCTCCAAAGCTTTATTCTTCATGTTCCTTCCACTTGTGCATGCTTTCTTTCCATCTTCTAGACCATTCTTGCTCTATAGATCCTGAATCCACTTAACAAACACATCACGACATCGAATGATAATAAAAGAGGATTAAAAATTGGCGTTTTTAGGGTTAAAGAAGCATGTTTTAAACCATGAAGCAAAATTAGGAAAGAAACACAAAAGCATGCAATTTATATGAATAAGTGTGAAAAATATTGATAAAACCCAAAAAAATGCACACAAGATAAACCACAAAATTGGGGTTTATCATGCACCTCCTGCCATTCTTTTTCGATGAACTAAGAATTCACTACAACAACTCAAGATTCTCATAACTCAAAAGAGATTAATGTATATATGATTCTCCAACTCAAAAGAATGTTAAGTATGCCACAATGTGAAATGGACTATAACAAACCAGTTGGAATAAGGAAGCACAGAAAATGTTCACCCCAAATGCAAAAATCAAAACTTTCTTTCTTGTTTGCTTGTTCGTTCTCTCTATTCTGATGAAACACACAGAAGAAGGACAATGGAACTTGTCAGCAATGTATAATGCAAATGAAGAAGATATATGTGTAAGAAAAGTTTGTTTCTTCTTTTTTGTTAGCGCAAGAAGACATAAAAGTGAGTGTGAAGATGTGAAAGAAATAAAAACCAAAAGGAGAGAATAATAGTAATAGTCTAATAGAGCCTCTTCCCTCTGAAGCAGAAAGAAACCAAAAACCCAAAAGAATCTCTCAGTTCCATATTGCTTTTTTAACAATATTGTAATCAAAATATATTATTATTAATGGCGTTCACTAATAGTATACTGCAACTTCATACACAAATATGGTTTCATTCCAACTGATTTAGTTTGTTATATATATGTCAAACGTGTTTTAGCCTTTAGACAAAGCAAAATGAAAATACTTTAAACAGCTTTACTTTTATCATACCTTGGCCGAATACAAAACAATATATTCCTTAGTTAGTTTAAAAGCATGACAACTTCCATATGATGCAAGATTCAAAACAGCATGTGGTTCTGCCTGACACAATAGCATGCATTTCATTACATGCCTTAATCTCATCCATATTCTGTGCGATTCACAGGATTAAGAAAATCATTAAAGGATTTTGAAAGTAACTCAATCGAGATCCTGTTGTTACAATTTGCAAATCCTTTGGAGCATAAGCATCAATATCCACTGCTTTCACCTATGTAAAATTATAAATAATGAAAAACAAGGTAACAGGCATGAAAGACACAAAGTCATTACAAATAAAAGATAAAGATAAAGATGAATATGTGCTATCATAAATTCCTACATATAAAGAGGCAATCTCATAGTTAATTTACCTCTCCAGCCCCAAGGAAGAGGAACTTGTGATTAGCTAAGTTTTCTTCGACTAATTTCAAGATCGCGAGAAGTCCGGTGAGGACCACCAACGTTGTTCCCTGCAACAAAGCAGAGGAAATTATAAGAGATAATCATTGGTAAACAAAACTTGAGAATTGGTCAGTGATATTTAAAAGCACAGGTTAGGCTTGAAATTAGAAAGTTCCATTAGTCATCAATCTATAATAAAAAGTAATATGAAATCCAAATAATTTATCAGGCATGTTAAGGAAGAAAATAAACAAAAAACAAAAATGGAGATATAGAAGAAGCATGATAAGCCAGGGCCTAAGTTATGATCGTGGTTAACCTGAGTGTGAATGAAATCTTTCGATGGCTGAGGTTCAGTATATGATGCCAAAGACCAAAGCAACCTCTCATTCATGTTCAGGCATGCCCGAAGAAGCTATTATAAGTGACTAAAAACAAAGGGCTAAAGCGGGAATATCAGTATGCAAACTTAATAAATTTAATTAGCGTTGGACCAACAAATTAGTATCTTAAGGATTACACTAAACACACTCACAGGGATGAACATGTTACAAAACTCAGTCAATTAAACTTATTTACATGTTAGGAAGACAACGTAAAATGAAACAAAGTATGAAAGTTCAGAATGCTTACTAATGACATAAAATTAAAGCTGATTCATTCACTAATGCAATGCTGCGTAGTAACTAATTAAAAGAGCATCCTAATCGGACATGTGACTAGTGCAAACTAATTGCAACAAAAGCATAAAGGTGTAGTATAAAGCATGAACTAAAAAATGGCCATGATTTTGTTACAAATGCAACAAACCAAAAACTAATGATGTTATTATCTTAATATAATTTCCTTGATAGAAGCTAACATGTTTGAAGAATCATAATATATACCTTTCCAATAGAGTATGCAATTGGAAAACAAATTATCATCAGCACACGTACAAGTCCCACAAAATTTGAACTAACATAGAGTTCATATCTTGAGCATATAGCTTGAGGGATAACCTAAGCCAAAAGGCATCCAAACAGTTAGTTCTTCAATGTCAAGATCAAAATATTTTAGCATGACAAAAACCATGAATTAAAAAAGTATTTTACCTTTCCAAAAGCTAGAACAAAAGTTACTGATAAAATAACAGCAACAACAGGATGAAAAATTTTATCAAGGTAAATAGGAATTGCCTCCAGTTCAAAAGAGAAGAATCCAGCATTAATAGTTAGAAGATAAGCTAAAATCATATAACATATTAGATATTCACTTAATCTATAATTGACCCAAATACTCATGATGGATATTTTATTTTATAATCTTTTTTCACCTTAAGTTCTCACACAATTAACATTGTATTAATGCAAGAGCATCTGAGAGAAATGTTATTGCTTAGTTACTATGAAGACAAATTTAATCACTATTAAAGTACAAGATAATAAACAAGAAGTTACCATATTGCTAGACAAACAATAAAAGATTCATATCATATTTTATTTTCTTTCCTCACCTTACAAGCTTACAAGCTCTCTAACCTCAATGAGCCAATATCATCAAGAATTATATTAATTGAGCTTTTTTAGACTCTATAAGCTAAGTTCATATTACTAACTCAACAAAACACGCTCTTCTTGATAAGTTGGCTCATGTTTTATTATCATATTTAAGGCTCAAGTTAATTAAGAATAGAATAAAAATATAGAACAGAACACATATGGATGATAAATCGAAGGAGGCTGAGAGGGAAGCCTCACAAGAATCCACCACTGAGATTCATATTGCAGCAAAATTTGATTGATGTGCATAGTAGCTAGCTAGCTTAAAAAGCCATTAATTTGTAATACAATAGTACTAATAGACAGTCATGAACAATAAAGAACAAACTTGGTTACCAAAACAACAATAAAGTACAATAAAAACAATCACAAAGTACCACACAAACAAACAAAAAACTTGACTAATTCAGTAAAACAGTTTTATCTGTTCTTAGCATAAAACAAACATGCACATTAAACATCTATTCAAGATCTCATGAATAGAACCAGTCGATTACACAAACATAAGAATATTTTACAAGCAAATTATATAAGAACAAAAATTACTAATAGAATATACTATGTGAGTCACTACTGAATCAAATAATATGGAGAAAAAGAATACATGCGGCAGCTCGAAGGAAAAAACAGATCTGAAACAGTAGCTCGATTCAGAAGCTTTCAACGTGGCAACTACGGCGGCAATAATGGCGAAAACTACGGCAGCAACGGCGGCAGAAACTGTAGCGGCAACCGTAGCTATAGAGCAAATAGATCTGAAGCCATAATGTTGATAGAGGAGGTGGCTTGACTGAGAAGCTTCCTGCCACAATTGTGGCAGAAACAGCGGCGAAACCGGTGATTGCAATGGCAGTGGAACCGACGACTGCAACGACAGGAGAACCGGTGGTGGAGAACTTAGAATTTTGTCGTCATTCTCTTCTCTTCTCTCTGACTCGGGCTCATTCTGTGAAACTAAGGAGAAGAGAATTTTTTTAGAGAGTTTAAATTTTAATTAAAAATTAATTATTAGAGGGAGCTTTATAAATTACTATTAAAAAATGTATTTTGGAGGGTTTTAAAAATTTCTACTAAATAACTCCCTCAATTAAATATAAATTTTATAGTGGCTAGTTGTTGGTGGTGGTTGGACTTGAAGAGTCAGAAATGAGAGAGAGAGGTATTCGAAAATAGTAGGTTTAGGATTATTGCTTTTGTTTGTGAGAGAGAGTGCCTGAGAGAGGAGGGAGATCGGGAGCGGCTTTCTACCTTTTTTTTCAAAAACTAAAACGATATTATTTTAAGTGCGGGAGATTTATTTTTCAAATTTAAACTAGTTAACCTCTCTAAAAATTTGGCCGATTCTAGTAATTTACTGATTAATTATCGATTTTTAATTAATTTTCTACGAAATGATTCGTCATGTTAATCAAATTAATCAAACAATCAATCTTTTATTAACCCGATTGAATCACTCAATCCAGTTCAATTTTTAGAATATTAGTTAAAATACAAGGATAGTCACTAAATAAGTATCACGATATATACATTATAATGAAATAATATATAGTATTAGTATTTGAATATAAGGTTGTTAATTACGTTTTATAACCGCAATATATAGTAGTTACATCACATAGCTAGGGATTGTAATAATCACATAGATAGGGTTGTTAATTGCAATATTATTAATGTTGTTGTGATTATCACATAGCTAGGGATTGTAGTGACGATTAGGACTGTTCTGCATTTTTGTTTGAAAAATGTCAGAAAATCAGTAAAAATTATTATTTGTGATTAGCAATTAATTAACAATATTTAAAAATATAAATTAAAAGTATGATATTAAATTATTAAATTAAAAAAATTAAATTAATAATTAAAAGTGTTGACCAAAAAATAATAAATTCTATTGGCCTTAAATTGTTCTCTTTTCATATAGAACAGCTCAAGAAACCAAAAGCGATTGTGAGTTAAGAAACAGAGAAAAAATGAATTTGAGAGAAAACTTGGAATGCAAGTAAACTTCATCAATATATTATCTCACTTAGAGATCATAATATATAGCTGACTTACAAGAGTTATATTCTGAGCTATATATAGCTGAGATAGCTCACCACTACATGGCGGGAAGGAGTAACTAACAATAACAGAAAATTAAACAACTCTAACAAAGTAATAAACATATATATTTAGCTACCCTTAACATAAATGAATAAAAGTTGTATTGAAAGTTTAGCCACGAATATATTGACAATCATTTTGTATTGTAGGGTCGATTGACACGTATTCGTTTTAACCATAAATTTCACTGTAGCTGAGGGCTCAGGGGTATGCGTGTAATATTAATTAAGTTCATCACGGCGGTCATGTTTCCCACACAATTTCTGTTAATGAAGGGGAAGGCTTGTTTCACTTCACGGTTAGAAAAAGTTTGTAAGAGCACTTTTGGATGATCCACTGAAGATAAAGTCCTAAAATCATATAAAAGAAAAATTATTATATCAAAGCATCATTGTTGGATACCGCTATGGCACCACACCCGGCATTGCTAAATCTATATTTACGAAACTATTTATAACAAAAAATAAAATAATACGAAAAAATATATAAATAGTTATATTATTAATATATTTTTATGTAATTTTTTTTAATTTATTGAATTTTCATAAGTTTTTTTATTTGTTTTATGTTACAGTTTATTTTTTTTATTGGAATCAATACGAATTAAATTTTAGATATTTTATTATAAAATTTTTGATATTATATTATGAAATTATTTATTTTAAAAATTTTAATTGATAAAAAACTACATAAATAATTTTATCTTTAGTAATATATAATACTTGACCTTATTTTAGGGAATATGACTAGCTAGGTTATTGTTATTTGTTATAGAACATATAGAAGTGTGCAAGAAATAATTATCATCAAGTTAACTAATTTGTGCAATTCCTACTTAGCCAAAAGGAAAAAGGGAGGGACAATCCTTTTGACTGTGTTACTGCTTTAGATAATATGTAGTAATCTTTTGGTGCATTTCTTCAGAGATTTAACGAAACGCTTGTGAACATTGTTTTGTTTGGTTTCTCTTTTTTTTTTTTTTCTTAAAGGAAAATAAAAGACATTTTAGTTGAAGAATTAAGAAAAAAAAAACCTGATACAAAGAAAGAATAAGACAGTATTTTGAATTTCCTCATCCAATCCATTTAGAGTTTGATAAGGAGAATTAAGTGCTTATTTATTACTTACTTATTTTAGTAACGATGTAGAACTGAATTTTTTGCTGAAGGGAAGATGAGACATAAGATCTTTTGTTAAGCGGCTACACTAAATTAAAGTTCTAATAATGATTTTTTTTCCTCGTATATTTGAATTCATAATTGTTTTATTTCAACCTCTATTTAATTTTTTGGAACAATAATAATAATAATAAAAATTCATCAATTTTGTTCAAGTTCCATAAATAGCCATCCTGATGAAATTAAAAAGAATACATTAAAAGTACAACACGAGTAAGAAGTTTCCAACTTTTTATTATTATATCATAACTCCGAACTCAACTAATTAAGCTTATTTGACAAGAACATAATTTTCTTTTTCTTAATATATAAATAATATTTTCTTGTCTTTGGATTCAATCCAATCTTGACTGCTGATATGACTCTCATTTATAATTTTTTCCTTTTTTGGTCACGATGTGACAATCCCACATATAAATGTGACGTTGCCCTTCCAGAGTGTTAAATATATGCATCAAAAGAAGTACAGTCCATAAATAGAAATAAATGTACAAGCAACACACATGCACAACCGTTCTCTCTGTCTGCATTCCCCACATCCATGTGTGCGTCTCTCTTTTTTTTTTTTTACTTTTTTTATAATCTCCCTAATTTTAAATAATTGGCTACTAAAATAAAAAATTTAAAGCATTTTCAAAATGTTCCAATAGTTACTTATTTTATAGAACATAGCTCATTAAATAAATTATTTATATAAATTAATCTATTAATGTAACGCTTTATCCAAAAAAATCATATATGATCCGCAACGCAATAATGTAAGAGCTTATTATTTAAAGGTATATCAAAAGTTAACTATTTAAAAATATTATTTCATTTAAATTGACAGTGAATAACAGAGAGATTAAAATGATTATATTTAAATATTAAAATTAATAATATAAAATATATATAAAAAATAAATTAAATAATATATTTAAATATAAATATATAATTATTTTTGTAGTTGATTTTATTATATAAATATATAATTAATTTTATAGTTAATTTTATTGTATAAATAATATCTACGATGCAACAATGTGAGAGCTTATTTAGATCTTGTCATTCACTATTCACTCATCATATGAAGCTTCTCTTTCCCAGAGGATTTTTTTTTTTTTAAAGAAAGAAAAAAAAGGAAAAAAGAGACGGTAATAAGGGGGGATGTGTTGTATATGTATGTGGTGGCTCCACAACCTTTATTGGTTGCAGAGAAATTTTAAGCACTGCAAGTTGGCAAGAAAGCTCACCACAGCACCTTAGATATATAAAAGATAGCTTAATGTAATACTCAGAGTGAGAGAGTGAGAGAAATGAACGAGAGAAAGCAAAGATAATACTAGTAAAGCCTAAAAGCAAGGAAGAATACAACGCACTTCCATGCGTGCACATATCGAGGAAGCTTCTATCTTTATGTGTACAAAGCTTTCAGTCTTAATTAGTAGCATTTTAAAGCTGAAAGATGATGCGTCACCAGATGTACCACCTTTCTTATTTACAAAATATATTTATTCTAAAATATATAATTTATATATTTTATTCTACTAATTTAAATTTTTAAAATAAATAATTTCATGATATTAAAATATTTATAATTTAGAGATTCGAATTTGTTAATTTCCAAAAAGAATAACAAATAAAAAAAGACATAATTTAAAATAATAAAAAAAACTCTTACATAAAAAATATATTAAAATATAATTATTTATACGTTTTTTTATCAGTTTAAATTAAAAAAATAATTTCATGACACATAATAATAAACTTTTTACTTGTTAATAAGTATTTTTTATCATATATTATATTGGTTAAATTTATTATTAATAAATATTTTAAATGTTCATTACTAGATATATTATAAATTTTAACTATATATTTTTTTCTATTAAAAAACTCAAGAAACTAAACAAAAAATTTAAAATTTTATTTATTGGATAATTTTTTATTTATATATATTAACATTGTAACAAATATGTTTAAAGTGTTCACTAGAAAAATTATAAGAATAGAATAGGAGCATTTCCGAAATGTTAAATTAAAAGAAGAATTCACATTAAGATCATACAATTGTTAAATTTAAATGTATCCTCTATAAGTTTTTTAACTAGTATTTTTAGGAAAACCTAATAATAGATATAGATAAATGATTTATCTAGTAAATTAATCCTTCTATTATTATAATGTTGATACCAGATCAACGCGTTTAGATTTAGGAAACAGATCTTATCTTATATATATAATTAGCTGACATAATGGCAGTGTTTTGTTTCTTAACGTAGTAGTACTAGTCAAGCGATGCACGTTCTTCCATGCACATGAAAATCATTAGGGTTCAATTTCAAGCACTACTTTGTGTTTCTGTTTTTATTTTCTTTCTCATTCACTAATTAATAAAGCATCGGGTCTTGTAAACAATAATTCCCTTATTGAGTAGCTCTCTAACAAAGTTATATAAAGCACAGAAGCTTCTTTTGTCCCCACACACACCTTCCCCCTTTCTCCTTTAAATGTAATAGTCTCCAAGAAAATCAGCCATGGGATAAGCAGGCAATAAACTTTCATGCATTCTTATTTTAATTTGATCCTTTTTTTTCTTTATTTTTGGTATGAAAAAGAAACCAAACAAAGAAACAGAAGCAGACTAGCTAGGGACCTTAGCTATATATATCTAAGGAAATATTTAGGCTAAATTTGATTTCTGTTCCGACACAAACAACGAAAGTAGTGCTGAGTCAAGATTTAGATATTAATTTTTGTGATGTTAATAAATATAATTGATATTTTTTATATTATAATTGATTTGTTATTATAAACATTATAAGTCTATAAATAGGAAGCAATAAAGAACCACCAATTAGCATACTTAGATTGCATAAAATAGCAACAATAGAAGAACAACTTTACTATGTATGAAAAGCTGTTGCACTTCGTTATGAAGCTAAACACGGAGGTTATCCTCATTCGAAGACAACGATTATGTTCAAGATTAGTATAACGACTCTCCAACTAGAAGTGGAAATTATTTCCTCGTTGAAGATCATATTAAGTTGCATATATATATATATGGTGCAGACTCTAGTAGCTTATATTTTTTTGTGGCTAAGGTGATTAAGTGGGCCAAACCAAATGAATACTAGCATGTGGCTTAGTAAGCAGAGACCCAAAGGTTTGTTTGACTTTGCTGATCATAGTAACTTAGGTAATTATACAAGATAAAAAATTTAGACGGTAAATTAGGAACATTATCTTGAGAGTTAATTAGATTTAGGAGAAGGGCCAATTAGGAATTTCAAAAAGTTACCCAAAGACCCTAAATGACCAGAAAACTCTCCACACTTGACTTTGAAAGGTTTGCTGTGGACGGCGACCATCACCCAGGGTTCATGTTGCGGTCAACTTGGACCATTGTTGGCAGTGAGTTATTAACTGGTAGTTTCATGAATTGTTTCGATGGAGGATTCTAGTTGTCGTTCATCTTGTGGTTCGGGCGCATTCGGTACAGTAGCAGATTGAGCCACTACTGCGTCGTTCCAGGTCCGCAACAATCGCAGAGGTTAGGGTGGCTGACGACATCAAAGTGTCCTCCGATGTACGACTGTGTATCTTTTTGTTGGTAGGGTGCAATCCGTAAAGCAGTATATGCAGGCACTCAGCCTCATTTCGGGTCCACAACATTTGCCGCCGTGTGGGTGGCTATCGACGTCGAAGCCGCCTTCGATCTGAGGTAAGTGTAACCTTTGATTTGTTTTATTCTTTGCATCACATTCGTCTCTTGTATGATTGACGATGAATCTACATGTTACCAACTTAAATGGCCAGTTAAATCCCAAGAAGAATTGCTCTTTGTGGAGAACATTTACCACTAATTTTGTGACCTGCATACTTTTTTTGTGTGTTGTGGATTGTAATTAGTTTATTGTAGCAAATGAGTTCATCTTTATTCTTAGCCATTATGGTTAATTTAAATCAATTAGTTTAATTCAATGGACGAATTTATCATCTTCCTTGTTAGCCATGATGGTGCATAGTGCTTTTGTGTTATTAATTTAATTCATCGCATCATGTTATCATGTTTTTTCGTAGCCAATATCCTGCATGTTATTTTTGTCTTGTTGATAGTGATTAATTTAATTGTAGTAATTAATTTAATTCTACTATCGATCTATCCTGTTAGCCGTTCTGCTAATCAGATATCTTGTCCCAGGTCTTTGGTATTAATAGTTAGCCTTTTTGAGAATGAGAATCTCTTTACAGAGTGCTACCGATTTGAGATGGAAAGACATAGAGAAGGAAGTTCTGATTTCTCTGTCCAATGGACTGATGGATGGAGCACGGACTCAACGGATCACGACGAAGAAAGTGCTGCACGGTCATTAGAGACAGAAGAAGGTCAATCGGCAGCAGGGGATAGAGAAGATGGTTCAGTGGCTGGTTATGAGGGTTCCATGCCGGTACCAACAGGAATACATGTTGCGGCTGACAATCCATATGGTGACGAAGAATTAGGATCGGCGGTTTTAACTGCCGCCGCATTGGAATCAACTGAGTATAATAGTGTGGAAGCTAAGAGGCATACAAAGCATATGTGGCTTTTGTGAAAGCGACTGAATTCGCTACGAAAGGGTGATTCTGTGAAAATGAGGAAGGGAATATCGTGCGGAAGTTCTTTTATTGCAATCGACAAGATTTGCGTGAGAAGAAGCACTGTGAGAGGGTCGATAGGTAGAGGGCTCATAAAGCAGAGCCCAGAACCAATTGTTATGCCAAGTATGTTGTATACTTGAACATGAGTTCTAGAAAGTGGAGGACAAAAACGTTTATTGTGGATCATAATCACGATTTGGCCCCACCGGATTTCACCAACGTAATGGCGCCGCTGATGAATTTTGAATTAGTGTTGATCTAGAATTTCTCAAAATAAGATCACTTCATTGCAAGTATAGCTAAATCAACAACTAACTTTCGACATCAAAATTTAGTTGTTTTCAAATGCAAAACATAAACCGAGATCGGGAGTAATTCGACCTCGGGTCGTCTTCCCTAGAAACCAGTGACAACAAGTGCATACAATTTTGGTTGTGAGAAAGCAAAGGGGTTTTCAATGATTGAAGTAACAAATAAAGAGATAAAAGAACAAGACAAAATTGCAATTAATAAAGCAATAAAAGAACAAAAGAACTATGTATATAATATAAACAAGTAAAACTATAAAGCGATGAAAAAATGATTTAAAGCATAAGTGAAACCTTGACTTGGGATGAATTATGGAATCCCTTCCTTGCCATAACCACAACTATGATAATTATGATGGATTAATCTCACTAAGTCAACCCTCACATCGGAGAGTAAGTCAAGTGAGCATAATTGTTATCAATCCATAAGTCCTAGTTAACTTACTAATTACCTTAGTAAAAATCTAGCGTTAGTGGAAATAATAACGACTAACAACCCAAGAATTATCACTAAATGTTGGACATTATGGCTCTAGTAATCCATAGACTCATTTTCCCAAGCCAAGGGGGTGGAAATTACCCCATAATCAAAATTTGCATTTCATCAAACACATAGAGGGCATAAACATAAAACATAGCAAAATTGAGAAAATGGTAAAAGCTATGAACCATAAATGATCAAAATCAATAAAGGCAACTCAAACAAACATATAAAAGCCATCAAACAACAAATTAAACAACTAGAAATCCAAAATTGCAAAACTATATATAAATTGACGAGAAATGAAAATAAAGGAAAGTGTAGAACAAGTGGTTTAATAAAAGAGAGAATTAAAGAAATACTTACAATGCAATTGCTATAATCCAAAATCAAACTTGAAGTATAAAATGCTACAAACCCTAATTAAGAACCCTAAGAGAGAAAACCTAAAACTATACTACACTACTTCAACTATGTGTTTCTACCCTACTCTAGGATGGCCTTCCTTTGTTATGTGTTGACATGCCCTTAATATAGCCTCTCAACCAGCCTTTAGCACTTCAGAAATGGGCCTAGAGACCCCCAAAACCGCGCAGCACGTGACTTTTTAATGAAGGCATGTGTTGGTACCTGTGCGTACGCACAGAGGGTTGTGCGCATGCACGCATGCTGATTTTCATTTTGTGCGTACGCACGCGTCCTCGTGCGCACGCATGCATGGCTGAGCTCTTCTCTTTTGTTTTCTTCATGCTTTCTCCTATTTGCATGCTCCTCTTCCATTTCCACCAAGCCATTCCTACCTTATTCATATGAAATCACTCACAAATAACATCAAGGTATCGAATGGAAGGTAAATGGAATAAAGGTAGTCAAAATAAGCACAAAAGAGCATGTTTTCATAATTAAGCACCATTTAGGGAGAAAATACCAAAGCATACTATTTTGGTGAATAAATGTGAGTTTATATGATGAAATCCACTCAAATCAAACCAAAATATAACGAAAAATATGGACTCATCAATTTCCCCACACTTAAACAATAACATGTCCTCATGCTAAGCACATACAAAGGAGAAGGATAAAAGGGCAAGCAACTTATTCAATGCAACTACTTACATGCATACAAGTATGTAGATACTATATATATCTATTTATCTATAATGTCCTATTGATTTGGTGAAAGAAACAATCAAATTTCAAGCAAGTGTACAGACATATAGGGCTAGACAAAGAATAACTCAATGCAATAAAAAATCTAAAGAATTTATTTACTCATTAAAATGAAGCAACTTGCAAGAATACATGATAAGAAGTGTGGAAACATAGAGTTGAGTGATCGAACCCTCACTAGGTGTGTATACACTCTCAACGCTCAGTGTTTTAGGGTTTAATCACTCAAGTCTCCTCCTAATCATGCTTTCAAGGTTTTGCTTTTCATCTAACAATCAACAAATATCACAACTAGAAAATGGATTAATACAGACAGATTTACAGACGGATTTAGTCTTTATTACAGACGGATTTTTGGTTACCGACGAAATTACCGACGGATTTTGTCCCTCTGTAAAAGCCCCGTCGGAAATTATTTACCGACGGATTTTTTTTCCGTCGGAAAATTACAGACGGATTTTTACCAGTTACCGACGGATTTTTCCTCTGTAAATTTTCTATCCATTTCCCAAAGGCGACGAACTTTCTGACAGATTTTTCGTCTGTAATTACAGACGGATTTTTTGACGGATTTTCCGTCTGTAATTACAGACGGATTTTTCGACGAATTTTCCATCTGTAATTACAGACAGATTTTCCGACAGATTTTCCCTCTGTAATTTGAACCTTGGAAAATCATCTCACACTATAATTACAGACAGAAAATCTGTCTGTAAATCCGTCGGTAAAGTAAAATAGAATTTTTTTTTTAAATTTTTCCATTGCAAAATGAATACTTTAGGTTTATTTTTTAAATTTCCTCCATTAAACACACTGTAAATTGAAAAAAAAGAGGCCAAAAATCATATAGATAAACATAACATTCATTACATGATACCTATAAAATTGGATGTTATTTTTCAACATCATTGGCCAATATCTCACTATCTCAATAAAAAGATACCCACAAAAATAAATCATTGACAGAACTATAACTATTTACATTACTCATTAACACTACTAGTTCCTTCATTTTCAACAATTTAAACAAACAAGATTTTATATTGATCCTATTCCTTTTAGATTGCATGATGGTGACTTGCTCAGAGCCATTGACAAATATACCTTCTGGATCTCCTTGTGGTTGTGTGTGGCCACTTCAAGTTAAACTCCACATCAGCATTGCAATATACAAGTTCTTCCCTTTGGTTTTCAAGCTAGCTAAGGAAATTGCAGCCAGTCTTTTGTTGAGTCGCAACCAGGTTCGCATTGTTGGAGCTAATGTAGCAAATCATCAACTAGAGTAAATCACTGTTCTCTTAAATTTGGTGCCTCAAGGAGTTAAGTTTGATGATACAACAGCATTCTTGATATACAAGAAATTCTAGCACAAAGAAATTCTCACTGATGCTTCCCTTTTTGGCACAAGAAATTCTGGCACAAAGAAAATCTAATGGCTTATTCGACCAGAAAAAGAATATATTTCAAGGTACCTAATTACTTTCATGGCTTATAAGGCAACTCGCGAAATCTTAAAAACCAGATCCTTGTGACATTGATTAATGGAAATACTGAGATAATATTCTATATATTCTATTTATTTTAATCAGCAAAGGGAAGAAAACACAGTTTGTATTGACACAACTCTCTTCTTTATTTATAGAGTTTGCTGATATAGAAGCTGTCACAAAGCAGAGTTTCAAAAATTCATCCTTCTAAATGGTCTTCACACACACATCACAACTATACTAATATTTGGCAACTGAATTTGCCTTTCAATTGAAGGGCGCAATATAGATTTACCTCAACAAGGACCTTTGCCTTCTTTGAATTTAGCTTGGACGAAACAGAAGACATTGGCTCCAATGGCTGCAGAGCTTTGAACGAAGACATATGTGAGGTCGGCTACAACTGAGATGGAGTTTAATGTGACATAAACTGAAAAAGGAAATTGAATGCCACCAACCTGCAACATGCCTATGAAACATAGGATCTCCAAATTTTTGCATCCAGATGAAATCATCATACAGTGAGTGGTATATTGGATAATCTGTAGAATTCACAAAGAAACAAAGCTTGAGAATACATTTCAAAAGGAAAGAAAAATCAAATGGCTGTAGAAGACAGGGAGAACGCACGACATAACCATAGCCCCTAGGAGTGAAATCGCGAGACCAGTAGCACCGCTTCCTTTTAGTTATGGCACAAAAAGACCCTTCAGAACTTTTTTAGCAACAGGTTTTGCATATCCAAGCTCAGCAAAAAAAGTATGCAGTAATTGTAAATACTAGAAATGCAATCAAGAATTCAAGTTTTCTAACCTGTTTCAATAACAACATAGAAACGGGATCATATTGTTGTTATATAGATAGATAGTACCTAATATAACATGCAATGACGACCATAAATTTGTTCAGGATGCAAATAATTCCCTGTTGTATAATAGCAGAGAAGAATGGAACACAGAAAACTACCCCATATTGCTGCTCACCGTTAGAAGAAAACTGGCAAATATATACACAAGAAAATCTGGTAAGGCATCTCCTTCGACTAGATACGTGTCCCAGAGACGTGTGACAAGTGGAAGGGTATCTGGTTACATAAATCAGATATCAGATTAGGCAAAATCGTTAAATCATGAAAAATTTGTGTAGTTTATTAATTTTAGTTTTTCACCATCAGACTTCGAAGTGCTTGGGACTTGATATTAAATCACTTTAATATTCATTTGTGAAGCTTTTCATAATCAATAAGCACTTATAAAGACAAAATAGTAGTTCTCAGAGTAAACCTCGCGGATTAGAAGGCAGTTGAATCAGCAGAAAGAAAATTGAAGAAATTCTAGTCCCTGAAGCTCCATGTGGTTTGAAACAGGCTCTGGCACGGTTCAAAAGTTTCACTAGGACATATCAGATTGTATTACTATTTTAGAGGCATGGTGAAATAATACAGATACAAACCACGTGCGATGATGAGGCATTAAGTTCGTGTAATTATACACAGATATTATGGAAAAATTAATGAGCCCGAAGAAAAGCTTACCATCAATCCTCCTGACCAATTCCTTCAACTTAAAAACAAGCCTCTGAATTCCTGGTTGAGCAAACATGTAATGGTCCTGCATACCATCCAGTAATTCTGACAAGCACCAATAGCAATCAGCCTCTATATTAGAAATTTTCTCTGCAGATAGATCAGACATTGACCAATTATCGATATCCCCTTGCATGTGTTCTGATAGGAAAATGACTAGAAATTAATAGTGTAACAAGATCATGTATCCCTTGTACATATCCATTGGCAGGATGCCGAATAGCCCTGGCAGAAGAACAACAAGTCATATAAGTAAATTACTATAATAATAATACAAAAAAAATTAGCATTAAAAAATTAGTCAAAACAAAGTATGATCCAGAGTATCAACCAGGGATAAAGTTTGATATACTTAAAATCGGAAAAATAAGTGCCTAAAACAAAAAGATCTATTATGGTTGTAGGTTCTTTTTCCTATATACTTTTCCTAAGTAAGCTATTGCTCTGAACTGATAATCAAAGAAAAGGACACAAGAGGTCACAACCAAACTAACAATAGCAATACAAAAAAGTGTTCCAATCTCTCTCATTACAAGCTAACTTATCCCAAGTCAAGGGTAAGAACTTCCCATCTGCACCAATCAAAGACACCAAAAATTCTTTGGCACACAAAATGCATTGCCGTAGCACTTTTTCTTACTTAGTTTAGCAGAAACCTTAAAAATCAATCAAGTCCAAAACACCAAATACTTCAACCTTGTGTACATATACCAAAGTTTCACCAAAAACTCCAAACATTCAATTCCAATTTTTTACTTTGACATTTGTAGTAATTAATCGCTAACTAGCATACAAGTCTATAAAAAAAATCAACTGCTCATGGCTAGTCACATTACTTAAAGGAGTTCAAAATTGAAATTAGAATGTATCTACCTGCTCCATTTCGTAAATTAGAATGTTGCCAATCCATTACTGAGTTAATTTTGGCTCTTCTAGACGGCTCAGTTGGATACCTGATGAATCAAAATGGAAGATGTTATAATTTATTAAGTTATTTATTCTAATCTCTGTCACCCTAATCTGTCCTTTCAATGAACATACAGAAATGAGGGAAATGAACCCAAAATCGTATTTTACTAATGAAGAAATCTCCTGCATAAATTAGATTAAGTTACATAGGATTTAGAAACATCTTCACTGCATAATTCAATCTTTCATGAGTTTTCTATCTTGCTAGTAAAGTATTGATTAAGTTTAAAGCATACCTTATCAAACAAAGGTGCTGCTTTGTATTGTGGAAGACCCTTCTCTAGATTTTTCAACTTGCTGTTGTTAGAGTCAAGATTAGTTTACATATGAATTGGTAATTAAAACTGTCAAAGAGATTAATTAGTGATACAAAATACTAGTTATATGCATAATGAAACAGTAGTAGTTTGGAATATATATATCCTTAATCAGATGCTGTGCTGCAGATTTGACTTGATATTCAACAACTCTGTCAATCAACAATTATATAATAAAGTTACACATTAGTATCTCATGAATTACATGAATCACACAAAATATTGCATTTAGGTCAAAAAAGCTTCCGAATGCAGAAAAAATTCATCAAAATCAGAGTAAACCCATAGATTCACGAAGCACAAAAGCAGAGTATGATAAACCTAGCTAAAACTGGCGCAGAAAAATTGAGCCCTAAGGTTTATCACGAAGAACAGAATCACAAAATCAGGATATATATACCTGAAATTCGTGAGGGTTACGAGAAGAACCGAGAGAGCGAGTTGTTGAGATTAGATGGAAGAGGCGCCAGAGGGAGCAGACGTGATCAGAGCGGTGGCGGAGAGAGCTCTGTGACGATGGCAGTAGACGCGACGAGAGCGGCGACAGAGGGAGCTCGTGTGACGCAAGGGATAACAGAGAGAGATCATGCGATGCCAGCGACGGCGGAACCGGCAGCGGCGGAAGCAGCTCGTACGACGGAGAGAAGAAGTAACTGTACGACGGAGAGAGGAAGAAGCACATAAAGGTAGGTAGGAGTTGGCAGCTGTTTATTTGCGAATGGATTTCGGGAGAGAGGGGATAGATTAGGTAAAAGTTAAAATTTTCAGACGAAAAATTTTAAATTACAGATGGATTTTTCCGTCTGTAATAATTTAATAAAACGTAGCGTTTTGTCTATTTAATTACAAATGAATTTTCTGTCTGTAACCATTTCTCATGGAAAAAAAATTAATTTTTCCGACGGAATTATTGACGGATTCTCATTTCCGTCTGTAATTTATGCTAATTCATTTTTTTTGTTTTCCGACAAAAAATCCCTCTGAAATTCTCTCTATATTTCAGTGGGATAAAATCCGTCGAAAATATCCGTCTGTAATAACTAGTTTTCTAGTAGTGTATGTGATGCATGAACGCAAGTATCATGAGGTCTTTAGACGGTTGTAATGGGGTTAGGGTTAAGGTAGGATAAATATGGCTAAGTGGACTAAGGAATTGGATCTTTAATTAGCTCAAGTGTCCAACTCAACCAGATAACAAAATATGCACCCTAACTTCCCATAATCACACTTTTTATACACATTCATGCGTCTTTTTCATCCAAATCTACATATGCATTTCTTTTTAATCATTTTTTTTCTTTTTCTTTGGGATGACTTTTGTCCCATCTTATTATTATTATTATTATTATTATTATTATTATTATTATTATTATTATTATTATTATTATTATTATTATTATTATTTCGTTTCATTTTTTTCATTTTTTTCTTTTTCTAGGACAAATACATATGGTTAAAGCAAATTGATGATACATGAATGTGCACCCATTTCCAAATTTTTTTCTTTTTCAATGCATACCCAATATAATCTTCTTCATTCACTACCAATGTTTTCCAAAAGTTCCCCCACACTTAAATGAAACACACTCTTCAACCTAAGCTAATCAAATATGCAATTCAAGGTAATTCATGGTTTTCTGCTTAGGGTTGTGATGTGCTAACAATTAGAACAAATGGGATTAAGAGGCTTAAAAGGGGTTAATAAAGGTAGATGCAAGGGTAGGTCCATATGGGTGAGTGAGTTTAATACAAAAATGGTCTCAATCATGCTAAATGCATTCAAAACATCAAACATTGGAAATAAAGAATCAAGCAAAACCAAGATTACAATCATAGAAGGAGCGTAGCACACAATGAACAAAAATAATGGTTAAAATGTGTAACCACTCATTAAGGCTCAACAACTCATAAGGTTGCTTTGTTCTATCTCTCTTCTATGTTCCATAAAAAATCATTCAAGCAAGTTTTAAAAATAATTTTCCAAATCAATTCAATAGAATTCTCTAAAACAAAATTCTTGAAAAATCCTTGTTGTTTTTCACCAAAATTATTTCCTATATGTATGTATGTATGTTGTGGTGGATGCAATTTTAAAATCTTTCCTAGTTTTATTCCTAATTTTCAACAAGCAAAAATTAACATGAACAATTAGGACAAAATTGAACTAAGCACTATGTTATTCACATCATCCAATAACAATTTATGTCTATAAGCTATATATCATGCAAAAGATGCAAAATGCAATAGATATAAACTGTGGGTAAACTAAGATATATGTACTAGAAGAAAATGCAATGCAACAATCAAAAGCACTCTAAATATCTACATGAAACATAATAAAAAGAAAACAAAAAAATGAAGTGCAAAGTGTTTGGAAAAGAAATTTATGCCCCAAAAATGGTGAATCCTCCCCTACACTTAAGCGTTGCACGGTCCTCCGTGCACAAACATGATCCGGGGAGAATGTCTCTAAGAGCTCCACCTTTGGTTGGCGGGTGCGGGGGCTCGGGTTGCATGGAAATTGCCAAGTTCATTGCATTCTTGGCATCTACCTCTCCGGCGTCCTCATCCTCTCCCGGCTCCTTGCCTTTATTTCTCATCCTCGAAAAGAATGGATAAAGTATAATTAGGAATCATGGGGCAAGCAGCACAAAAGGGTAAACGGGGTAAGTAAATAAGCATCTAATTGAAGAAGTTTTCATAGAAGTGTGGTATGATAAAAATTAGCCATGTGTATATTCCAATTATGCACGTGGTTGGAACACATAATGGCCGGTTAAAATAGCATCCACACAATCAAAAGTAATAGCATGAATTCTTCAATTAGATGGCCTAGGTTGCAATTAAAGAATAAGCAAGAGATAAGGCACAAACAAATCTAGGTAACCATAAAAGTGAATTGAGTATTTGATATTGGATATTGAAATTGTGCAAGTGAAAGCGCAAAATTGATAGATGATAGTGATGAGAAGATTTTTGTGTGGTAAAGAATTTCACAATTGAAATCTCGTTGCAAGTATAGTTTCTAAACCAACAATAATCCTTTCATACAAAAATTTGATTATCACAAGTACAAACCCTTAAAATAATAATCGAAGTATTCAAACCTCGGGTCGTTCTCCCTAGAAATTGCAATAAAGTGTATTGTAATTTGTTATGGAGTATGTTTTGGGGTTTTGAGATGAGAGACAAGAAATATAAATGACAAGGAAATAAACTAACAACTAACAAAGGTCTTGGCAAGGTTTGGTGGTCAAGGATCTCTATCCTTATCACTAACCACAACATGAGAATTGGCAAGGATCAATCCCATTAAATCATCCTCTAAAGGAAGGTCAAATGAGCTATATCAATCCAAGTCCATAAGTCCTAACTCTCCACTTATTCAATTAGTGAGAACTAGAGTCAATGGCTCCCAATCATCAATTACTTATACATTAGTAACTTAAGAATTCCTAAGTTACCATCCCAAGCCAAGAGCATAAAATTCTACTCTAACATCCTTCCAAGCATTTCATCAAACACTTGGAAGGCACAAAAGGAAAAGCATAATAAGATTGCAATAAAAGTTAATCTACACTACTCAATTGCAAGGAAATAAACAACAACAAATCAAATGAACAATAAAGGAACATGAAAACATAAATTGCATTAAAGAGAAATAGAAGAACAAAAGTACATCAACATAAAAGTAAAGAATTACAAGAATCAAATGCTAAACTAGAGAGAAGAGATGTAGAAGAAGAAGAATTACAAAAGGAAAAGTAAATCAAAGCATGAAATTAACCTAGATCTAACCTAATCCTAATCCTAGAGAGTAGAGAGAGCTTCTCTCTCTAGAAACTAACTTTCCCCCCAAAAAACTAAACTATGACTAACTAAGTGTCTAAGTGTCCCATCCCTCTTCAATCCTTGGGTTAAATAGCATAAAAAATGAGTTGGATTGGACCCAAAATTCTTCAGAAATCGCTGGCCACGAGTTGCACTTTAGTGAGTCACGTGCAACATCGGCGCGTATGCATATAGTGCGCGTACGCGTTTCTAGACATGCGGAAACTATAACAAATCTTACATCATTTCGAAGCCCCAGATGTTAGCTTTCCAACACAACTAAAACTATGTCATTTGGACCTCTGTAACTCAAGTTATGATTGATTAAGTACAAAGAGGTTGGGCTTGACATCTTTGTGATTCCTTCATTTCTTCATGAGTTCTCCATTTCTACATGCTTTTTCTTCATTCCCTCAATCTAATCTTTGCCTCCTAAACCTGAAATCACTTAACAAACATATCAAGGCATCTAATGGAATCAAGGTGAATTAAATTTAGTTATTTTAAGACCTAAAAGCATGTTTTCACTCTTAAGCACAATTAAAGGAGAATTTACAAAACCATGCTATTTCAATGAATTAATGGGAGAAGAGTTGACAAAACCCTCTAAATTCAACACAAGATAAACCCTAAAAATAGGGTTTATCAACCTCCTCACACTTAAACCATATCATGTCCTCATGCTAAACCAAGAATGAAACAAGGGGTACGACATTTATTCAATGCAATCTATCTATATGAATGCAACTAAATGTAAAATGATTCTACCTACTTGGTTAAAAATAAATCAATCCTCTAAGAGCATGTATAAACGGGTAGGGCTAAGGTCATATGACAATTCATGAATCCTACCAATTCAAGTATAAAAATGAAGTTCAAGTAGACTTACAAGAAGAACGCTCATGAAAGCCGGGAATCAAGGAATTAAGCATCGAACCCTCACCAGAAGTGTTTGCACTCTAGTCGCTCAAGTGTATAGGGTCGATTCTCTCAATGCTCCCCTAATCATGCTTTCCAAGATTTTTTTTCTCATCTAAGAATCAACAGTTATTCAATGCATGCATACAAATATCATGAGTACTTTTCCAAAGGTTGTAATGGGGCTAGGGTCAAGGTAGGATCATATATGGATAAGTGGACTAGAATTTGAATCTTTGATTGACTTAAGCTTTCCCACCTAACCTATATAATAACCTATACACTTAAGTGCTAACCTAACTACCCATCCTTCACTTTTTCACATACTCATGCATTTTCTTTTTATTTTACAACACTTATGCATTGATTTTTATTACTTTAGGGCATTTTGTCTCCTTTTTATTGTTTTTCTTCTTTTTCTTTCTTTTTTTCTTTTTTTCTTTTTTTTTCTTTTTCACATTTATTTTTTTCTTTTTCTTTTTCTTTTGTTTTTCTCATTTTTTTTCTTTTAAGCTACATACAAGAACATCAATGCATAAGGTCTATTCATTTAATCAATACATGAGTATGCACTCAATTCCGAAATATAGAAATACAAATCATCTTTTTATCCTAACCAATGTTCCCAAATCTCCTCAAACATGAATAATAAACACTCTCACTAGCCTAAGCCAATCAAAAATCCAAACAAGGGACTTTTATCATTTTTTCGCTTTAGGCTTGTAATGTGCTAAAATAAAGAACAATTGGGTTAAGCATAGGCTCAAAATTGGTTAACAATTGAAGGTAAAGGGTAGGATATTTGGGTAAGTGAGCTAATGAATTGATGGCCTCAATCATATAAGTGCATGAATACAAGGAATAATGGACATATAGAATTAAAAAAAATCAAAGATCACAATCATAGAAAGAGAACAATCGCACACAAGAAGGGAAAAATAAGTGGTTATAAGATGTAACCACGTCATTAGGCTCAAATCTCACAAGCTTGTGTTCTTAGCTCAAGAACCATGTTCCAAAATAAATTCTTCAAGCAAGTTCAACCAATTTGTTTTTCAAATTGGTAGGGTAGGGTGCCCTAAGACAGTTTGTTGTAAAAAAAAATCATCACCCTAACCAAGTAGTCCTAATAAGAAAGAAGTGGTAAAAATATATACAAATTCCAACTAACATGCAACCTATCATGCAATGCAATAACTAATCTAACATTGGTGTTGAAAAAGGAAATTGTTACCCATAGAGATCAGTCGGACGACCTCCCCACACTTGAAGATTGCACCGTCCTCGGTGCATATAAAGAAGAGCAAGGTGGACGGGTTGCTACAACTGATGAGCTCCTTCAAAAGGTTGTGCAGATGACTCATTTGTTGCCTTATTTTGAGACTTCTCTTTTTTCCTTCTTTTGGTGGCCAACCTAAAAGGAGAGAAAAAGAAAGAAAATTAAGCCTATAACAAAGATATCAAAGCAAATAGAACATAGGCAGGGGCTAATGCCAAATAAAAGTAGGGTTCTCACTACATGTTAGCTACACATGCAAGTGAGAAAGCAATATAGGCAAAGGGCATATCAACTAATACTTGATGCAAGAGTAAATTCAAAACATGAAGAGCATATTGAGCATCAGGTTCAAACAAGAATTGACACAAACAAGATTAGTGATAAGCATGAGAACATTTGGTCCCATCTTAACTCATTGATGATGAAACACAAAAACAAAGGATAATGAGTTAGGAAGGACTAAAGCACTAATCTCGTGTGTAGGAAAAATATTACAATTAATGCTAAACAAGTCTCGAAAAACCAAAATAATGCAAGAGAGTCTCAACAATTGAGTATAAGAATTCAACATCATTATTAAAATGAGAAACTTAGAAAATAAAATGAAAACACTATAAAAACAAAATTGAATGCAAAGAACAAAAGCATGCAAATGCAATAAATAAAAGAAAATGGAAGAGGAGAAAAAAAAACTCTTTTTTTCGGTGCGGACGCGGCATGTACGCCCACGCGTCGATGCGCAGATTGGCAGAATGACGCGTACGCGCCAAGTGCGCGCACACGTGGGTTAGATTAGGCGTAGGGCACAGTGTCAGCCCAGAGTTTGCCTAACTCTCTGGAAAATGTACCAGGGATGCAGGTGGCGCAATCGACGCGCGCGCGCCATGCACTCGTGCGCGTGCATTGCACATTCAGAATCATGGACGCGTACGTGCCAGGTGCGCCGACGCGTGGGTTAGTTTGTGCCTTAGGCACAATGTTTGCACAGTGCAGGCGTAACTCTCGGGTTTTTGGCTATGGATGGAATTTTTGCAACCACACGTACGCGCCATGTACGCATCCGCGTGGATGGTCGAAAATGCTTGGGTCACGCGTACGCGCGTGATGCGGGCAGAAATTGGCAAATTAAAAATTATTAAAATATATACATTACAAGTATAGTTCTTAACTCGCCAGAAATCCACTTATCAATTTAGAAATGTGTCACACAAATTTAAAATTAAAATACTGGGAGTATGAATCCCAGGTCGTCTCCCAACGAGTTGTAGAAAAGTGTGCTATTTTATTAATCAGATGTTTTCAAAAAGGTCTGAGTTGAGTAAACAGGAAATTAAATTGGAGAATTTGAATAATATAAATAAAAGCCCTGGCTGGGAGTTGATTAGTTGGAAGCCCCATTATTGTTGGATTGCTCTCTAGATTAATTGATAATTAAAGGTTATCCTATTTAGTTATCTCTTACTAGGTAAAGGAAAGTCAAACAAGTTGGAATGCTACGTCCATTCACAAGTTGCAACCCACTTAATTAAAAGGGATTGGTGTTAGTGACTAGAGGGAAATCCAATAATAAACCCAATTACAATCTTTCTTTTAAGCTTTCCAACTCAAGGGTTCCTTTCAATCAACTCCGCATCAAGTTAGGAAACTACTCGCTCATTGTGAATATAAAATTCATAACATATGAAAAGGAATTAAAGAAAGACATTGTAAATAAAAATCAAAATAATCAATTAAAAATAAAAGTAATCCTTGTATTAAATAATCCTAAAAATATTCCAATGGTAAAATTAAATAAAGCAAAGGACATGAAAGAGTAAAGCCAAGTAAAGAAAACGAACTAGAATGACGAAGTCTTGATGAGGTAATAACTCTTCTCAGTATCCCAATGCAAAAAGTGGTAGAAAAATAAAATCCTAAGAACTATGAAGGTGTAGAGAGAAAAACCTAGAGGAGGAGTAAAAACTAGATGTAAAACTAAAACTGTGTAGAATGAATGTTGTCCCTGGTTTCTGCATGTTCTCTGGCTCTAGTCTGCTGTTCTGGGCCGAAAACTAGGTCAAAATAGGGTCCAAAATTGCCCCTAGCGAATTCTGCAGATTATTGGTGCACGAAATTGTGATTAATACTTTTTAATACACAAATAATCCCTAGTAATGGCTCCAAAGACTTGGTGCTCAATACCATGGCATAAACACAACTTCGCACAACTAACCAGCAAGTGCACTGGGTCGTCCAAGTAATACCTTACGTGAGTAAGGGTCGATCCCACGGAGATTGGTGGTATGAAGCAAGCTATGGTCACCTTGTAAATCTCAGTCAGGCAGACTCAAATGGGTATAGTGATAAACGAATAAAGCATAAAGATAAAGATAGAGATACTTATGTATATCATTGGTGAGAGCTTCAGATAAGCGTATGAAGATGCCTTCCCTTCCGTCTCTCTACTTTCCTACAGTCTTCATCCAATCCTTCTTACTCCTTTCCATGGCAAGCTTGTGTAGGGTTTCACCGTTGTCAGTGGCTACCTCCCATCCTCTCATTGAAAGCGATTGCATATGCCCTGTCACGGTCATAGCGGAATTCATCTGTCGATTCTCAATCAGGCCGGAATAGAATCCAGTGATTCTTTTGCGTCTGTCACTAACGCCCCGCCCTCAGGAGTTTGAAGCACGTCACAGTCATTCAATCATTGAATCCTACTCAGAATACCACAGACAAGGTTAGACCTTCCGGATTCTCTTGAATGCCGCCATCAGTTCTCGTCTATACCACGAAGATTCCGGTTAAAGAATCCAAGAGATATTCACTAGAGCCTTGGTTGCTTGTAGAACAAAAGTGGTTGTCAGTCACCTTGTTCATAAGTGAGAATGATGATGAGTGTCAATCATCACCTTCATCAAGTTGAAGAACAAGTGATATCTTGGACAAAGAACAAGCGGAATTGAATAGAAGAACAATAGTAATTACATTAATACTCGAGGTACAGCAGAGCTCCACACCTTAATCTATGGTGTGTAGAAACTCCACCGTTGAAAATACATAAGAACAAGGTCTAGGCATGGCCGAATGGCCAGCCTCCCAAATGATCTAAGAACTAGATGTCCGAAGATGAAAAATACAATAGTAAAAGGTCCTATATATAGAAAACTAGTAGCCTAGGGTGTACAGAGATGAGTAAATGACATAAAAATCCACTTCCGGGCCCACTTGGTGTGTGCTTGGTCTGAGCAATGAAGCATTTTCGTGTAGAGACTCTCCTTGGAGTTAAACGCCAGCTTTTATGCCAGTTTGGGCGTTTAACTCCCAATTTGGTGCCAGTTCCGGCGTTTAACGCTGGAAATTCTGTAGGTGACTTTGAACGCCGGTTTGGGCCATCAAATCTTGGGCAAAGTATGGACTATCATATATTGCTGGAAAGACCAGGATGTCTACTTTCCAACGCCGTTGAGAGCGCGCCAATTGGGCTTTTGTAGCTCCAGAAAATCCACTTCGAGTGCAGGGAGGTCAGAATCCAACAGCATTTGCAGTCCTTTTCAGTCTCTGAATCAGATTTTTGCTCAGATCCCTCAATTTCAGCCAGAAAATACCTGAAATCACAGAAAAACACACAAACTCATAGTAAAATCTAGAAAAGTGAATTTTAACTAGAAACTAATAAAAATATACTAAGAACTCAACTAAAACTACTAAAAACATACTAAAAACAATGCCAAAAAGCGTATAAATTATCCGCTCATCACAACACCAAACTTAAATTGTTGCTTGTCCCCAAGCAACTGAAAATCAAATAAGATAAAAAGAAGAGAATATACTATAGACTCCAAATTATCAATGAAACTAAGCTCCAAATTAGATGAGCGGGACTAGTAGCTTTTTGCCTCCAAACAGTTTTGGCATCTCACTTTATCCTTTGAAATTCAGAATGATTGGCTTCTTTAGGAACTCAGAATCCAGATAGTGTTATTGATTCTCCTAGTTAAGTATGATGATTCTTGAACACAGTTACTTATTGAGTCTTGGCCGTGGCCCAAAGCACTCTGTCTTCCAGTATTACCACCGGATACATACATGCCACAGACACATAATTGGGTGAACCTTTTTAGATTGTGACTCAGCTTTGCTAGAGTCCCCAATTAGAGGTGTCCAGGGTTCTTAAGCACACTCTTTTTGCCTTGGATCACAACTTTATTTCTTTCTTTTTCTTTCTTTTTCTTTCTCCCCTTTTTTTTTCTTTTTCGTTTTTCTCTTTCTCTTCTCTTTTTTTTTTCGTTTTTTTTTGTACTCACTGCTTTTTCTTGCTTCAAGAATCATTTTTATGATTTTTCAGATCCTCAGTAACATGTCTCCTTTTTCATCATTCTTTCAAGAGCCAACAATTTTAACATTCATGAACAACAAATTCAAAAGACATATGCACTGTTCAAGCATACATTCGGAAAACAAAAAGTATTGTCAGCACATCAAACTAATTAAGCTAGTTTTAAAGATGAAGTTGAAATCCTGTACTTCTTGTTCTTTTGTGATAAAAACAGTTTTCTTTTAAGAAAGGTGATGGATTCATAGGACATTCATAGCTTTAAGGCATAGACACTAAGACACTAATGATCATAAGACACAAACATAGATAAACACAAGCATGAAAATTCGAAAAACAAGAAAATAAAGAACAAGGAGATTAAAGAACGGGTCCACCTTAGTGATGGCGGCTTGTTCTTCCTCTTGAAGATCCTATGGAGTGCTTGAGCTCCTCAATGTCTCTTCCTTGTCTTTGTTGCTCCTTCCTTATGATTCTTTGATCTTCTCTAATTTCATGGAGGAGAATGGAGTGTTCTTGGTGCTCCACCCTTAGTTGTCCCATGTTGGAACTCAATTCTCCTTGGGAGGTGTTTAGTTGCTCCCAATAGTCTTGTGGAGGAAAGTGCATCCCTTGAGGCATCTCAGGGATCTCTTGATGAGAGGGGTCTCTTGTTTGCTCCATCCTTTTCTTAATGATGGGCTTGAGGTCATGCCTTCTCAGTTGAACTGGCTTTGGATGCCATAAATGGTTATGGAAAAACAAAAAGCAATGCTTTTACCACACCAAACTTAAAAGGTTTGCTCGTCCTCGAGCAAAAGAAGAAAGAAGAGAGTAGAAGAAGAAGAAATGAAGAAGAAGGGAATGGCTTTGTTTTCGGCCATGTATGGGTGGGTTTGGGAGGGAAAGTGGTTTGAATTTGAAGGGTGAGGTAGGTGGGGTTTTATGAAGGATGGATGTGAGTGGAGAAGAGGTATTGAGGTGATTGGTGAATGGGTGAAGAAGAAGAGAGAGTGGTGGGGTTGGTGGGGATCCTGTGGGGTCCACAGATCCTTAGGTGTCAAGGAAAAGTCATCCCTGGACCAAATGTTGCTCAAAATCACGTTTTGAGCCATTTCTGGCGTTAAACGCCGGGCTGGTGCCCAGTCCTGGCGTTTAACGCCAGGTTCTTGCCCTTTTCTGGCGTTTAACGCCAGTCTGGTGCCCCTTTCTGGCGTTAAACGCCCAGAATGGTGCCAGACTGGGCGTTAAACGCCCAACTGCTAGCCTCACTGGCGTTTAAACGCCAGTGAGTTCTTCCTCCAGGGTGTGCTGTTTTTCTTCCTGTTTTTCATTCTGTTTTTGCTTCTTCAATGGATTTTGTGACTTCTTATGATCATCAACCTACAAAAAAACATAAAATAACAAAAGAAAATATATAAACTATAATCATTGGGTTGCCTCCCAACAAGCGCTTCTTTAATGTCAGTAGCTTGACAGAGGGCTCTTATGGAGCCTCACAGATACTCAGAGCAATGTTGGAACCTCCCAACACCAAACTTAGAGTTTGAATGTGGGGGTTCAACACCAAACTTAGAGTTTGGTTGTGGCCTCCCAACACCAAACTTAGAGTTTGACTGTGGGGGCTCTGTTTGTCTCTGATTTGAGAGAAGCTCTTCATGCTTCTTCTCCATGGTGACAGAGGGGTATCCTTGAGCCTTAAACACATAGGATTTTTCATTCACTTGAATGATCAGTTCACCTCCATCAACATCAATCACAGCCCTTGCTGTGGCTAGGAAGGGTCTGCCAAGGATGATGTTTTCATCCATGCATTTCCCAATTTCTAGGACTATGAAATCAGTAAGAATGTAATGGTCTTCAACCTTTACCAAAACATTCTCTACAAGTCCATGAGCTTGTTTTCTTGAGTTGTCTGCCATCTCTAATGAGATTCTTGCAGCTTGTACCTCAAAGATCCCTAACTTCTCCATTACAGAGAGAGGCATGAGGTTTACACTTGACCCTAAGTCACACAGAGCCTTCTTGAAGGTCATGGTGCCTATGGTACAAGGTATGGAAAACTTCCCAGGATCTTGTCTCTTTTGAGGTAGTTTCTGCCTAGACAAGTCATCCAGTTCTTTGGTGAGCAAAAGAGGTTCAGTCTCCCAAGTCTCATTTCCAAATAACTTGTCATTCAACTTCATGATTGCTCCAAGGTATTTAGCAACTTGTTCTTCAGTGACATACTCATCCTCTTCAGAGGAGGAATACTCATCAGAGCTCATGAAAGGCAGAAGTAAGTCCAATGGAATCTCTATGGTCTCATTTTGAGCCTTAGATTCCCATGGTTCCTCATTGGGGAACTCAGTGGAGGTCAGTGTACGCCCATTGAGGTCTTCCTCAGTGGCGTCCACTTCATCTCCTTCCTCTCCAAATTCGGCCATGGTTATGGCTTTGCACTCTCCTTTTGGATTTTCTTCTGTGTTGCTTGGGAGAGTACTTGGAGGGAGTTCAGTAACTTTCTTGCTCAGCTGCCCCACTTGTGCCTCCAAATTTCTAATGGAGGACCTTGTTTCATTCATGAAACTTTGAGTGGTTTTGATTAGATCAGAGACCATGGTTGCTAAGTCAGAGAGGTTCTGCTTAGGATTCTCTGTCTGTTGCTGAGAAGATGATGGAAAAGGCTTGCTATTGCTAAACCTGTTTCTTCCACCATTATTGTTGTTGAAACCTTGTTGAGGTTTCTCTTGATTCTTCCATGAGAGATTTGGGTGATTTCTCCATGAAGAATTATAGGTGTTTCCATAGGGTTCTCCTAGGTAGTTCACCTCTTCAATTGAAGGGTTCTCAGGATCATAAGCTTCTTCCTCAGATGAAGCATCCTTAGTACTGCCAGGTGCATTTTGCATTCCAGACAGACCTTGAGAAATCAAATTGACTTGTTGAGTCAATATCTTGTTCTGAGCCAAAATGGCATTCAGAGTATCAATCTCTAGAACTCTTTTCTTCTGACTTGTCCCATTGTTCACATGATTTCTTTCAGAAGTGTACATGAATTGGTTATTTGCAACCATTTCAATGAGCTCTTGAGCTTCTGTAGGCGTCTTCTTCAGATGAAGAGATCCTCCAGCGGAGCTATCCAAAGACATCTTGGATAGTTCAGAGAGACCATCATAGAAAATACCTATGATGCTCCATTCAGAAAGCATGTCAGATGGACATTTTCTGATCAATTGTTTGTATCTTTCCCAAGCTTCATAGAGGGATTCTCCATCCTTCTGTCTGAAGGTTTGGACTTCCACTCTAAGCTTACTCCATTTTTGAGGTGGAAAGAACTTTGCCAAGAAGGCATTGACTAGCTTTTCCCAAGAGTCCAGGCTATCTTTAGGTTGAGAGTCCAACCATATTCTAGCTCTGTCTCTTACAGCAAAAGGGAACAGCATCAGTCTGTAGACCTCAGGGTCAACCCCATTATTCTTGACTGTGTCACAGATTTGCAAGAACTCAGCTAAAAACTGATGTGGATCTTCCATTGGAAGTCCATGGAACTTGCAATTCTGTTGCAGTAGAGAAACTGGTGGACGAAATTGTGATCACTGTTCTTTGATTTGATTCATTGTAATTGGATTTATTCAATAATTGTCCTTATTTGAAGTCACAACTCCGTTCAACTAACCAGCAAGTGTACTGGGTCGTCCAAGTAATACCTTACGTGAGTAAGGGTCGAATCCACAGAGATTGTTGGTATGAAACAAGCTATGGTCACCTTGTAAATCTCAGTCAGGCGGATTAAATATTGATTTATGGGTTTCGAAAATATAAAATAAAAAGAAAATACATAATAAAAAGGATAGAAATACTTATGCAGATTCATTGGTAGGAATTTCAGATAAGCGGAATGGAGGTGCTGTAGAGCTCACGGACGCCTGCTCTCCTATTCCTTCTACTCAATCCTTCTTAATCCTTTCCATGGCAAGCTTTGTATAGGGGTTCACCATCAGCTGTGGCTACTTTCAATCCTCTCGGGGAAATATCCTATGCGGCTGTCACTCGCACAGCTAACCAGTCTGGAGGCATCACCCATGGTTGATAGCTACATCCCATCCTCGCAGTGAAAGCTAATGCTCACGCACTCTGTCACAGTACGGCCAATCACCGGTTGGTTCCCTCCCCTACTGGAATAGAATCCATTGATTCTTTTGCGTTGTCACTACGCCCAGCAGGTTACAAGTTTGAAGCACGTCACAGTCATTCATTACCGGAATCCTACTCGGACACCACAGACAAGGTAGACTTTCCGGATTCCCAGGATCCTACTCGGAACACCACAGACAAGGTTGGACTTTCCGGATCCTCATAAATGCCGCCATCCATCTAGCTTATACCACGAAGATTCTGTTGGGGAATCTAAGAGATACACATTCAAGCTTGTGTTGCATGTAGAACGGAAGTGGTTGTCAATCACGCGCGTTCATCAGTGAGAATGATGATGAGGGTTATTTACTCATCACCTTCATCATGTTCTTGGGTGCGAATGAATATCTTGGAATAAGAATAAGATAGAGACCGAATAAGAGAAAATAGAACTTCATTAATCTTTGAGGTACAGCAGAGCTCCACACCCTTAATCTATGGTGTGCAGAAACTCCACCGTTGAAAGTACATAAGTGAAAGAGGTTCAGGCATGGCCGAATGGCCAGCCCTCTCCTAACGTGATCAATGATCCCCTAAGATGAAGAATAAAACAAAACTGAGACCAAAGATGTCTAATACAATAGATAAATGTCCTATATATACTAGACTAGCTACTAGGGTTTACATGAGTAAGTAATTGATGCATAAATCCACTTCCGGGGCCCACTTGGTGTGTGTTTGGGCTGAGCTTGTTCAATCCACGAGCTGAGGCTTCTCTTGGAGTTGAACTCCGAGTTATGACGTGTTTTGGGCGTTCAACTCCGGATCATGACGTTTTTCTGGCGTTTAACTCCAGACAGCAGCATGTACTTGGCGTTCAACGCCAAGTTACGTCGTCATTCTTCGAATAAAGTATGGACTATTATATATTGCTGGAAAGCCCTGGATGTCTACTTTCCAACGCCGTTGAGAGCGCGCCATTTGGAGTTCTGTAGCTCCAGAAAATCCATTTCGAGTGCAGGGAGGTCAGAATCCAACAGCATCAGCAGTCCTTTTGTCAGCCTTTCTTCAGAGTTTTGCTCAAATCCCTCAATTTCAGTCAGAATTTACCTGAAATCACAGAAAAACACACAAACTCATAGTAAAGTCCAGAAATGTGAATTTAACATAAAAACTAGTGAAAACATCCCTAAAAGTAGCTTAAACTTACTAAAAACTACCTAAAAACAATGCCAAAAAGCGTATAAATTATCCGCTCATCACAACACCAAACTTAAATTGTTGCTTGTCCCCAAGCAACTGAAAATCAAATAGGATAAAAAGAAGAGAATATACTATAAAGTCCAAAATATCAATGAATATTAATTTAATTACATGAGCGGGACTTGTAGCTTTTTGCTTCTGAACAGTTTTGGCATCTCACTTTTTCCTTTGTAGTTTAGAGGTATTGGCGTCTCTGGGGGAACTTAGAATTTGGGATAGTGTTATTGACTTTCCTAGTTAAGCATGTTGATTCTTGAACACAGCTACTTATGAGTCTTGGCTGTGGCCCTAAGCACTTTGTCTTCCAGTATTACCACCGGATACACAAATGCCACAGACACATAACTGGGTGAACCTTTTCAGATTGTGACTTAGCTTTGCTAAAGTCCCCAGTTAGTGGTGTCCAGAGCTCTTAAGCACACTCTTTTTCTGCTTTGGATCACGACTTTAACCACTTAGTCTTAAGCTTTTCACTTGGACCTTCATGACACAAGCACATGGCTAGGGACAGCTTGATTTAGCCGCTTAGGCCTGGATTTTAATTTACTTGGGCCCTCCTATCCGTTGATGCTCAAAGCCTTGGATCCTTTTTACCCTTGCCTTTTGGTTTTAAGGGCTATTGGCTTTTTCTACTGCTCCTTCTTTTTCTATATACTCTTTTTAGCTCCATTTTTTTTTTCGAATGCTTCTTCTTTTTCACTGCTTTTTCTTGCTTCAAGAATCAATTTCATGAATTTTCAGATCATCAATAACATTTCTCCTTGTTCATCATTCTTTCAAGAACCAACAATTTTAACACTCATAAACAACAATATCAAAAGACATATGCACTGTTCATTCATTCATTCAGAAAACAAAAATTATTGCCACCACATCAATATAATTAAACTAAATTCAATAATAATTTCGAAAATTATGTACTTCTTGTTTTTTTGAATTAAAACATTTTTCTTTTAAGAAAGGTGAAGGAGTAATGGATTTTATTCATAGCTTTAAGGCATGGTTACATACTAATGATCATGAAATAAAGACACAAAACATAGATAAACATAATAATTAAAAACCGAAAACAGAAAGAAATAAAGAACAAGGAATGAATCCACCTGAGTGAGGGTGGCGCCTTTTTGAAGAACCAATGGTGCTCTTTGAGCTCCTCTATGTCTCTTCCTTGCTTCTGTTGAATGATTCCTAGTAATTTTCGTGTTCCTCCCCTTAGTTGCTTCCAATATCTTTGTGGAGGATAACTTATCCCCTGAGGTATCTCAGGGATCTCTTGATATGCAGCCACATGTTCTAACCAACTGAGCTATTCCAGCTTATATGAGTCTTTCCATCTTCCATGACTCAGAGGTGGAAGCTTTTGTCTTCCCTTTGAGGTTTCTCTGGCCTTAGGTGCCATTAATGGTAATGGAAAAGCAAAAAAGCTATGCTTTTACCACACCAAACTTAAAATATTGCTCGCCCTCGAGCAAGAGAAGAAAGAAGAGAAGAAGAAGAAGAAGAAAAATGGAGGAGAGTGAGAGAGGTAGGTTCGGCTATGTGGGGGAAGAAGGGGTTGTGTTGTGTGAAATGAAGTAGAAGGGAAGGGTATTTATAGGGAGAGGGGAGGGTGGGTGGTTGGTCAATTTGGGTGGGAATGGGTGGGAAATTGAATTTTGAATTTTATGAAGGTAGGTGGGGTTTATGGGGAAGAGTGGGGTGATGTAAATAGTGAATAGGGGAATTAGGAAGAGGAATTGAGGTGATTGGTGATGGGTGTTGGTTAAGTGTGACATGGGGAGTAGTCATCACAAAAACTAGGATTAGGAGGTAAGGTGGGAATATGGTAGGTGGGGATCCTGTGGGGTCCACAGATCCTGAGGTGTCAAGGAATTCCATCCCTGCACCAAATAGGCATGTAAAATGCCTTCATGCATCATTCTGGCGTTCAAACGCCCATTGGTGCATGTTCTGGGCGTTCAACGCCCATGTAATGCATGTTTCTGGCGTTGAACGCCAGTTTCATGCTTGTTTCTGGCGTTCAGCGCCAGATTGTCCTCTGTGTGCGCATCCTGTCGTTTAACGCCAGGTTGTTGCTTGTTTTGGGCGTTCAGCGCCAGAATGGTGCTCTGTTCTGGCGTTGAACGCCGGCCAGATGCACCTTCTGGGCGTTGAACGCCAGCCCGTGCGTCCTCCAGGGTGAAAATTTTTTTTCTTCTGTTTTTGACTCTGTTTTTAATTTTTTTGATTTTTTTCGTGACTCCTCATGATCATGTACCTAATTAAACATAAAAATAACAAAGAAACAAAATAAAATAAAATTAGATAAATAAAATTGGGTTGCCTCCCAACAAGCGCTTCTTTAGTGTCAATAGCTTGACAGTGGCTCTCATGGAGCCACAAGGTGATCAGGTCAACTTAAGTGTGGTATTCCCAACACCAAACTTAGAGTTTGGATATGGGGTTTGAACACCAAACTTAGAGTTTGGTTGTGGCCTCACAACACCAAACTTAGGGTTTGACTGTGTGGGCTCTTCTTGACCTTGAACTGAGAGAAGCTCTTCATGCTTACTCTCTTTTGTCACAGAGGGATGGCCATGTGCCTTAAACACAAGGTAGTCCCCATTCAATTGAAGGACTAACTCACCTCTGTTGACATCTATCACAGCTCCTGCTGTGGCTAGGAAAGGTCTTCCTAGGATGATGCACTCATCATCTTCCTTCCTAGTGTCTAGGATTATGAAGTCAGTAGGGATGTAAAGGCCTTCAACCTTTACTAGCACGTCCTCTACTATTCCATATGCTTGCCTCACTGACTTATCTGCCAATTGTAATGAGAACAAGGCAGGTTGTACCTCAATGATTCCCAGCTTCTCCATTACAGAGAGTGGCATAAGATTTATCCCTGACCCCAGATCACATAGAGCTTTTTCAAAGCTCATGGTGCCTATGGTACAAGGTATTAAGAACTTGCCAGGATCTTGTTTCTTTTGAGGTAAAGTTCTCTGAATCCAAGTATCTAGTTCACTAATGAGCAAGGGAGGTTCACTTTCCCAAGTCTCATTACCAAACAGCTTGGCATTCAGCTTCATGATAGCTCCTAAATATTGAGCAATTTGCTCTCCAGTCACATCTTCATCCTCTTCAGAGGAAGAATAGTCCTCAGGGCTCATGAATGGCAGAAGGAGATTTAAAGGAATCTCTATGGTCTCTAGATGAGCCTCAGATTCCTCAGGATCCTCAATAGGAAACTCCTTCTTGCTTGAGGGACGTCCCAGGAGGTCTTTCTCACTAGGATTTTCGTCCTCCTCCTCCCTTGTGCATTCGGCCACTTTGACTATGTCAATGGCTTTGCACTCTCCTTTTGGATTCTCTTCTGTATTGCTTGGGAGAATACTGGAAGGAGTTTCAATGACTTTCTTACTCAGCTGGCCCACTTGTGCCTCCAAATTTCTAATGGAGGATCTGGTTTCATTCATGAAACTGAAAGTGGCCTTTGACAGATCAGAGACTATATTAGCTAAATTAGAATTATTTTGTTCAGAGTTCTCTGTCTGTTGCTGAGAAGATGATGGATATGGCTTGCTATTGCCCAGCCTATTGCGTCCACCATTGTTAAAACCTTGTTGAGGTTTTTGTTGATCCTTCCAGGAGAAATTTGGATGATTTCTCCATGATGAGTTATAGGTGTTTCCATAAGGTTCACCTAAGTAATTAACCTCTGCCATGGCGGGGTTTTCAGGATCATAAGCTTCTTCAGAAGCTACCTCTCTAGTACTGTTGGATGCATGTTGCAACCCATTCAGATTTTGAGAGATCATGTTGACCTGTTGAGTCAACACTTTGTTCTGAGCCAATATGGCATTCAGAGCATCAATTTCAAGAACTCCTTTCTTCTGAGGTACCCCATTGTTCACGGAATTCCTCTCAGAAGTATACATGAACTGGTTGTTTGCAACCATGTCAATGAGTTCTTGAGCCTCTCCAGGCATTTTCTTCAGGTGGATAGATCCACCAGCAGAATGGTCCAATGACATTTTTGAAAATTCAGAGAGACCATAATAGAATATATCTAGTATGGTCCATTCTGAAAACATGTCAGATGGACATCTTTTGGTCAGCTGCTTGTATCTTTCCCAAGCTTCATAGAGGGATTCACCATCTTTTTGTTTGAAGGTTTGAACATCCACTCTCAGCTTGCTCAGCTTTTGAGGAGGAAAGAATTTATCCAAGAAGGCAGTGACCAGCTTATCCCATGAGTCCAGGCTGTCCTTGGGTTGTGAATCCAACCATACTCTAGCTCTGTCTCTTACAGCAAAAGGGAAAAGCATGAGTCTGTATACTTCAGGATCAACTCCATTCGTCTTTACAGTCTCACAGATCTGCAAGAACTCAGTTAAAAACTGATAAGGATCTTCAGATGGAAGTCCATAAAACTTGCAGTTTTGTTGCATTAAAGCAACTAGTTGAGGCTTAAGCTCAAAGTTATTGGCTCCAATGGCAGGAATGGAGATGCTTCTTCCATCAAACTTGGACGTTGGTTTTGTAAAGTCACCAAGCATTCTCCTTGCATTATTATTATTATTTTCGGCTGCCATCTCTTCCTCTTGTTCGAAAATTTCTGAAAGGTTGTTTCTCTTAAAGATGTTTTTGGATTGTTGTAATTTAGCTTCTCTTAATCTTCTCTTCAGAGTCCTTTCAGGTTCTGGATCAATTTCAACAAGAGTGCCTTTATCCCTGTTCCTGCTCATATGAAGGAGAAGAAAACAGGAAAAGAAAAGGGAATTCTCTATGTCACAGTATAGAGATTCCTTTATGTTAGTAGAAGAAGAAAGGGGTAAAAGAAGAGGGGGAGACAAAGAATGTAATGTAATGGAAGAAACACAACTGTGAGGATGGCAGAGATGTGAGATGAGATGTTAGGATATGAATGAAGAGAGGTGAAGAGAAGTGTTAGTAATTAAATAATAAAATAGAAGAAGAAAAGAGAAGGGAAATTTCGAAAATAATTTATGAAAAGGGGTTAGTGGTTTTCGAAAATTAGAGATAAAATGTAATTAAAATTAAAACATGAAACAATTAATTAATTAAAAAGAATTTTTGAAAAAAGGGAGAGATATTTTCGAAAATAGAAGAGAGAAAAGTAGTTAGGTGGTTTTGAAAAAGATAAGAAACAAACAAGAAGTTAGTTAGTTGATTGAAAAAGATTTGAAATCAAATTTGAAAAAGATAAGAAGATAGTAAGTTAGATAAGATATTTTTGAAATCAAATTTTGAAAAAGATAAAATTTTTGAAAAAGATCAAATAAAAGATAAAAAGATTTAATTCAAAAATTTTGAAATTATTAACTTCACTAACAAGAAACTACAAGATAAGATTCTAGAAATTAAAGATTGAACCTTTCTTAACAAGAAAGTAACAAACTTCAAATTTTTGAACCAATCACATTAATTATTAGTGAATTTTCGAAAAATTACATGTAAAGATAAGAAAAAGATTTTGAAAATATTTTGAAAAAGATTTTTGAAATTTTCGAAAAATAGAAAAAAAATGAAAAAGATATGATTTTTGAAAAAGATTTTGAAAAGATAAGATTTTTAAAATTGAAATTTTGACTTGACTTGTAAGAAACAACTAATTTTGAAAATTTTTGACCAAGCCAATCCCAAAATTTCGAAATTTTGGAGGGAAATAAGGAAAAGATATTTTTTTTGATTTTTGAATTTTTAAAGATGAGAGAGAAAAACAACAAAAATACTCAATGCATGAAATTTTTAGATCAAAACAATGAATGCATGCAAGAACACTATGAATGTCAAGATGAACACCAAGAACACTTTGAAGATCATGATGAACATCAAGAACATATTTTTGAAAAAAATTTTTTTTTTTGATGCAAAGAAAACATGCAAGACACCAAACTTAGAAATTTTTAATGCATGGAAAATATGAATGCAAAAATGCACAAGAAAAACAAGAAAAGACACAAAACAAGAAATCATCAAGATCAAACAAGAGGACTTATCAAGAACAACTTGAAGATCATGAAGAACACTATGAATATATGGGATTTTCGAAAAAATGCAAGAAAAATTTTTAAAAACATGCAATTGACATCAAACTTAAAAATTGACTCAAGACTCAAACAAGAAACACAAAATATTTTTGGATTTTATGATTTTCTAATTTTTTTTGGATTTTTATTAATTATTTTCGAAAATAATGTGAAGAAAAACGAAAAAGAAAAGAAAAAATTTTGAAAAAGATTTTTGAAAAGAAAATTACCTAATCTGAGCAACAAGATGAACCGTCAGTTGTCCATACTCGAACAATCCCCGGCAACGGCGCCAAAAACTTGGTGGACGAAATTGTGATCACTGTTCTTTGATTTGATTCATTGTAATTGGATTTATTCAATAATTGTCCTTATTTGAAGTCACAACTCCGTTCAACTAACCAGCAAGTGTACTGGGTCGTCCAAGTAATACCTTACGTGAGTAAGGGTCGAATCCACAGAGATTGTTGGTATGAAACAAGCTATGGTCACCTTGTAAATCTCAGTCAGGCGGATTAAATATTGATTTATGGGTTTCGAAAATATAAAATAAAAAGAAAATACATAATAAAAAGGATAGAAATACTTATGCAGATTCATTGGTAGGAATTTCAGATAAGCGGAATGGAGGTGCTGTAGAGCTCACGGACGCCTGCTCTCCTATTCCTTCTACTCAATCCTTCTTAATCCTTTCCATGGCAAGCTTTGTATAGGGGTTCACCATCAGCTGTGGCTACTTTCAATCCTCTCGGGGAAATATCCTATGCGGCTGTCACTCGCACAGCTAACCAGTCTGGAGGCATCACCCATGGTTGATAGCTACATCCCATCCTCGCAGTGAAAGCTAATGCTCACGCACTCTGTCACAGTACGGCCAATCACCGGTTGGTTCCCTCCCCTACTGGAATAGAATCCATTGATTCTTTTGCGTTGTCACTACGCCCAGCAGGTTACAAGTTTGAAGCACGTCACAGTCATTCATTACCGGAATCCTACTCGGACACCACAGACAAGGTAGACTTTCCGAATTCCCAGGATCCTACTCGGAACACCACAGACAAGGTTGGACTTTCCGGATCCTCATAAATGCCGCCATCCATCTAGCTTATACCACGAAGATTCTGTTGGGGAATCTAAGAGATACACATTCAAGCTTGTGTTGCATGTAGAACGGAAGTGGTTGTCAATCACGCGCGTTCATCAGTGAGAATGATGATGAGGGTTATTTACTCATCACCTTCATCATGTTCTTGGGTGCGAATGAATATCTTGGAATAAGAATAAGATAGAGACCGAATAAGAGAAAATAGAACTTCATTAATCTTTGAGGTACAGCAGAGCTCCACACCCTTAATCTATGGTGTGCAGAAACTCCACCGTTGAAAGTACATAAGTGAAAGAGGTTCAGGCATGGCCGAATGGCCAGCCCTCTCCTAACGTGATCAATGATCCCCTAAGATGAAGAATAAAACAAAACTGAGACCAAAGATGTCTAATACAATAGATAAATGTCCTATATATACTAGACTAGCTACTAGGGTTTACATGAGTAAGTAATTGATGCATAAATCCACTTCCGGGGCCCACTTGGTGTGTGTTTGGGCTGAGCTTGTTCAATCCACGAGCTGAGGCTTCTCTTGGAGTTGAACTCCGAGTTATGACGTGTTTTGGGCATTCAACTCCGGATCATGACGTTTTTCTGGCGTTTAACTCCAGACAGCAGCATGTACTTGGCGTTCAACGCCAAGTTACGTCGTCATTCTTCGAATAAAGTATGGACTATTATATATTGCTGGAAAGCCCTGGATGTCTACTTTCCAACGCCGTTGAGAGCGCGCCATTTGGAGTTCTGTAGCTCCAGAAAATCCATTTCGAGTGCAGGGAGGTCAGAATCCAACAGCATCAGCAGTCCTTTTGTCAGCCTTTCTTCAGAGTTTTGCTCAAATCCCTCAATTTCAGTCAGAATTTACCTGAAATCACAGAAAAACACACAAACTCATAGTAAAGTCCAGAAATGTGAATTTAACATAAAAACTAGTGAAAACATCCCTAAAAGTAGCTTAAACTTACTAAAAACTACCTAAAAACAATGCCAAAAAGCGTATAAATTATCCGCTCATCAGAAACCAACTGAGGCTTAAGCTCAAAGTTGTTTGCTCCAATGGCAGGGATAGAGATGCTTCTCCCATAGAAGTCAAGAGTAGGTGCAGTAAAGTCACCCAGCACCTTCCTTGCATTGTTGGCATTGTTGTTATTTTCGGCTGCCATGAGTTCTTCTTCTTTGAAGAATTCGGTCAGGTCCTCTAAAGAGAGTTGTGCTTTGGCTTCTCTTAGCTTTCTCTTCAAGGTCTTTTCAGGTTCAGGGTCAGCTTCAACAAGAATGCCTTTGTCTCTGCTCCTGCTCATATGAAAGAGAAGAGAACAAGAAGATATGGAATCCTCTATGTCACAGTATAGAGATTCCTTGAGGTGTCAGAGGAGAAGAAAAAATAGAAGAAAGAAGAAGGGAAAGAATTCGAACTTTAATTGGATGAAGTTCGAATTGTGCATTAAGAAGGAGTAGTACTCCATAAATAGAAGGATGTGGGAAGAGGGGAAGGTAATTTTTGAAAATTAAATGAAAAAGATTTGGAAAACATTTTGAAAAACACTTAATTGATTTTCGAAAATAAAAGTGAGAAAGAAATCAAGTGATTTTTGAAAAAGATTTTGAAATTAGAAATTAAAAAGATTTGATTGAAGACTTATTTTGAAAAAGATGTGGTTAAGAAGATTTGATTAAAAAGATTTGATTTGAAAACAATTTTAAAAGATATGATTTGAAAACAATTTTTAAAAAGATTTGATTTTAAAAATAAATGACTTGCCTAACAAGAAAAGATATGATTCAAACATTAAACCTTTCTCAACAGAAAAGGCAACATGCTTAAAATGTTCAATCAAATCATTAATTGTTAGTAAGTATCTTTGAAAAAGGAAAGAAATTGATTTTGAAAACATTTGATTGAAAAGATTTGATTTGAAAAAGATTTGATTTTGAAAAACTTTGAAAACTTGAAAAAAATTGATTTGAAAAACAAAATCTTCCCCCTTGCGCCATCCTGGCGTTAAACGCCCAGAATGGTGCACATTCTGGCGTTTAACGCCCAAACTACTACCCTTTTGGGAGTTAAACGCCCAGCCAGGCACCCTGGCTGGCGTTTAAACGCCAGTCTGTCTTCTTCACTGGGCATTTTTGAATGCCCAGCTTTTTCTGTGTGATTCCTCTGCAGTATGTTCTGAATCTTCAATTCTCTGTATTATTGACTTGAAAAGACACAAATTAAAAATATTTTTGGATTTTTAATAATAAGGAATAATCAAAATGCAACTAAAATCAAATAACAATGCATGCAAGACACCAAACTTAGCAGTTTGTATACTACTGACACTAACAAGATGAGAATGCATATGAGAAACAACAAAACACTCAAGTCAATAGAATTCAAAGATCAAAACAAGGAAATCATCAAGAACAACTTGAAGATTAATGAAGACACATGCATAAATTTGAAAAATGCCAGAAGAACAGAAACATGCAATTGACACTAAACTTAAAATGAAACACTAGACTTAAACAAGAAATATTTTTGGTTTTTATGATTTTGTAATTTTTTTTTTCGAAAATTTAAGTGGAAAAGGAAATAAAGATATCAAAATTCTTAATGAGAATTCCAGGAATCATGCAATGTTAGTCTAAAACTTTAGTCAAAAGGAATTAGACATAGCTAGCCAAGCTTCAGCAGGACATTGCATTCAAGAGCTAAATTGATGAGGATCAATCAGCTTTGGTGATGATAAGAACATCACCTTGAAACACTAGAATTCATTCTTAAGAACTCTGAAAAAAATAAATACTTAATCTAAGCAACAAGATGAACCGTCAGTTGTCCATACACAAGAACAATCCCCGGCAACGGCGCCAAAAACTTGGTGCACGAAATTGTGATCAATACTTTTTAATACACAAATAATCCCTAGTAATGGCTCCAAAGACTTGGTGCTCAATACCATGGCATAAACACAACTTCGCACAACTAACCAGCAAGTGCACTGGGTCGTCCAAGTAATACCTTACGTGAGTAAGGGTCGATCCCACGGAGATTGGTGGTATGAAGCAAGCTATGGTCACCTTGTAAATCTCAGTCAGGCAGACTCAAATGGGTATAGTGATAAACGAATAAAGCATAAAGATAAAGATAGAGATACTTATGTATATCATTGGTGAGAGCTTCAGATAAGCGTATGAAGATGCCTTCCCTTCCGTCTCTCTACTTTCCTACAGTCTTCATCCAATCCTTCTTACTCCTTTCCATGGCAAGCTTGTGTAGGGTTTCACCGTTGTCAGTGGCTACCTCCCATCCTCTCATTGAAAGCGATTGCATATGCCCTGTCACGGTCATAGCGGAATTCATCTGTCGGTTCTCAATCAGGCCGGAATAGAATCCAGTGATTCTTTTGCGTCTGTCACTAACGCCCCGCCCTTAGGAGTTTGAAGCACGTCACAGTCATTCAATCATTGAATCCTACTCAGAATACCACAGACAAGGTTAGACCTTCCGGATTCTCTTGAATGCCGCCATCAGTTCTCGCCTATACCACGAAGATTCCGGTTAAAGAATCCAAGAGATATTCACTAGAGCCTTGGTTGCTTGTAGAACAAAAGTGGTTGTCAGTCACCTTGTTCATAAGTGAGAATGATGATGAGTGTCAATCATCACCTTCATCAAGTTGAAGAACAAGTGATATCTTGGACAAAGAACAAGCGGAATTGAATAGAAGAACAATAGTAATTACATTAATACTCGAGGTACAGCAGAGCTCCACACCTTAATCTATGGTGTGTAGAAACTCCACCGTTGAAAATACATAAGAACAAGGTCTAGGCATGGCCGAATGGCCAGCCTCCCAAATGATCTAAGAACTAGATGTCCGAAGATGAAAAATACAATAGTAAAAGGTCCTATATATAGAAAACTAGTAGCCTAGGGTGTACAGAGATGAGTAAATGACATAAAAATCCACTTCCGGGCCCACTTGGTGTGTGCTTGGGCTGAGCAATGAAGCATTTTCGTGTAGAGACTCTCCTTGAAGTTAAACGCCAGTTTTTATGCCAGTTTGGGCGTTTAACTCCCAATTTGGTGCCAGTTCCGGCGTTTAACGCTGGAAATTCTGTAGGTGACTTTGAAGGCCGGTTTGGGCCATCAAATCTTGGGCAAAGTATGGACTATCATATATTTCTGGAAAGCCCAGGATGTCTACTTTCCAACGCCGTTGAGAGCGCGCCAATTGGGCTTCTGTAGCTCCAGAAAATCCATTTCGAGTGCAGGGAGGTCAGAATCCAACAGCATCTGCAGTCCTTTTCAGTCTCTGAATCAGATTTTTGCTCAGATCCTTCAATTTCAGCCAGAAAATACCTGAAATCACAGAAAAACACACAAACTCATAGTAAAGTCCAGAAAAGTGAATTTTAACTAGAAACTAATAAAAATATACTAAGAACTCAACTAAAACTACTAAAAACATACTAAAAACAATGCCAAAAAGCGTATAAATTATCCGCTCATCAATTATGTAGATCGCGCACGTCATGCGATCGCGTCATCCATGCGGACGCGTCATTCGCGTTTTTCCCTGCCATGCGTTCGCGTCGTCCACGCTTTCGCGTCACTTGTGCTTTTCCAATCCGCGCGGTCGCGTGAGCCAGGCGGCCGCGTCACTACGATTTCTCCTCTTTCGCACGAACGCGTGAGCCATGCAGCCGCGTCACTTCTCGCTTGTTATCTCCTCAATTTCTCGTGTTCCTTCCATTTTTGCTAGCTTCCTTTCCAATCTCCAACTGATTGATGCCCTATAAAGCTTGAAACACTTAACACACAGATTACGACATCGAATGGAATAAAGGAGAATTAAAATGCATAATTAAAAGTCTCTAGGAAGCAGTTTTCAATCATGTAATAATTTCAGGAAGAAATATAAATGCATGCTAAATTAATGAATAAGTGGGTAAGGATAATGATAAAACCACACAATTAAACACAATATAAACCATAAAATAGTGGTTTATCAACCTCCCCACACTTAAACATTAGCATGTCCTCATGCTTAACTGAAGGAGATAAGATAAATAAGTATGAACATGTAGAAACTCATGCAATGCAATGCAACCTATATATATGAATGCAACTACATGATTCTTGCCCACTTGATCAAAAGTAAATAAGCTCTTCAAAACAATTACAAATCAAATTCCACTAATTCTATCATTATACAGTAAGATAGATAAAAGTGCAAGAAGATAGCTCATGAAAGCAGGGAACATGGAAATTCAAGCATTGAACCCTCACTGATGATGTATGTACGCTCTAATCTCTCTAGTGTATAGGGTAATCACTCTATCCTTCTCTAATCATGCTCTCTAACTTTTGTTCTTCTCCTAACAAATCAACAACAGTTAATATACCAATGCAAACATCATGAGGTCTTTTCAAGGTTGTAATGGGGCCAAGGTAAGGGTAGGGATACATATATGGTTAAGTGAGCTTATAAATTGAATCTTTAATTAACCCAAACTTTAACCCTACCTATATATTTTATATAACCTTAGAATTCATACCTAGCTACACAGAATTCCCTTTTACATTCCATACTCATGTATCCATTTCTTTTATTTTATCATATGTGCATTGATCTTTGAATTCTTAATTCAGCATTGGGCTAATTTTGTCCCCTTATTTATTTGTTGAATTTTTTTAATATAGACATAAAAATAAACATAGCTTATCAATGCACATAGATTTTTAATTCTTATAGTTTCACATGAGTAAGTATCCAAATTCCCATTGTATTATCATGACACATTCCCTTAATAACTTTTGTTCCCACAATTTCCCATACTTAACTAGCATACACAATTCTATCTTAAGCTAACCAAAGATTCAATTTGGGATATACAATTGTTTTTCTGCTTAAGGCTAGTAATGTGGTAAAATATAGAACAAATGGGATTTAAAGGCTCAAAGTGGTTAACAAAGGTAATTGAAAAGGGTAGGCTTAATTTGGATAAGTGAGTTTAAACAAATAATGGCCTCAATCATATGCAAGCATACAAACATAATAAATATTGGACATATAGGATGAAACAAAATATAGATTACAATCATAGAGAAGTAAACACACAAGAATAAAATAATTATGGTTAAATAATGTAACCATGCATAAAGGCTCAAATCTTCACAGGTTGTGTGTTCTTTAGCTCAAAAATCATGTTCCAAATACAACTTCAAGCAGATTTATCATAAAAATTTTTTTAATTAAAATTAGTGAAATTTTGTTCCAAAGATAGAGTCTTAGAAGAAACTTATTGTCTTTTCAATCAAGTAGAACATGCATGCAACTAACCTATTACTATGCAATTTATCCTATTCTATAAAAGAAAGAAATCTAACTAAAATATCCTAATTTATTTGTGCTAGGGAATAGAAATTACCTCCGGAAGTCAGGTACTGACTAACCTCCCTACACTTAAAGCTTTGCACCGTCCACGATGCCATCTGTCAGGAACAGGGGTGGGCTGGTAGTAGTATCTACACAGTCGGGACCATCATGGCTCCCTGTGCTGGTAAAAGAAGTGGATTCCGGGGTGCCTGAGTCTCTGCAATCTCCTCTAAGTAGCTCCCTGAGGTGTTTAAATCGGCAGTTGTTACAGTGCTCTCTTAACTTCGCTTTCTGTTCTTGCCGATCCAACCTTTCGATTATTTGCTGGAGCAGTTCGTCTGTTGTAGGTGCTTGTGGTGTTGAAGAAGGAATATCTTCAACCAGTGCAGTAGGAAGGCTTGTAGTGGCTGCTGGAAGTCTGAGGTATTTCCCGTTAGGGACATACTGATCATCCCGTGGAAGCATGGCTTTGGTGTCCCCAGCTTTGTCGGAGACTCCGGCTGCTGAGACAAGATCTGAGACCAAGGCGAGAAAAGGTAAGTTACCCGCAATTTGTACGTGTCCCATGGCATTCCGGATATGTCTTGGTAGATTCAGAGGTTGGTCTGTAAGGATGCACCATAGTAGAACGGCCATGTCCGCAGTGAAGGAGGACTCGTGAGTGCTCGGAAAGACGTAATGGGACATGATCTGTGCCCATACGCGAGTCTCCAAGGTAAGTGCTGAAGCCGATATTCCCTTAGGGCGAGTACGATGGTATCCGTAGATCCAACGGCTGCCAGGTAATGCGATAACTCTGAGAACGGCGTCCCAGTCAAATTGGTACTTCTGGCGCTTGAGTGCGGCTTCTTGAAAGGAGTCCATTCTTTCGTGAATAGGGGGAAGACCTAGAGCTTGTTGAATGGCCTCTTTTGTAATGGGGACTTGCTTCTGACAGACATAGACAGACTGCAGGGTTGGCAGGTAGAAGTTAGAGTAGAACTCGACTACCCAAGAAAGATTGACCTGCCTTGGCTGTCTCTGTAGGAAACCCCATTGTCTTCGTTCAATTTGCGGCTCAACAAAGGTAGTAATATTGGGCGGGAGGATAAGAAGATATTCGTTGTTATAGCTCCTTTCTGCCAGGATAGGGAACATCTGCTCACAGTAGCGATTGGGAAATCGCGCAGTGTCCTTTGCTGGAAAGGCTTTCTCCTTTTCATCAACCTTTATAATCCTCTTAACTCTTTTTGTTGAGGGCTTGACTGCAGTTGAAGAAGGTTCTGCCACTAATGCTCTTTTAGTTCCTCTTCTTGCTGGGGGTTTGGGAGTAGCTTTCTCCTTACCTTTCTTGGTGGCTATCTTGAAAAAGGGAAGAGAAAGTAATTTAAATTCAAACAGATATAGCAAGGAAGGGAATAGAAAAGGTGGTGATGGATGCACATTAAGATGTAACTGACATTAACACATGCTCATGAGTACATGTGAAAAATCATCGATGGAAAATAGCTAGTGCATATAATGACAAGTGAATGCAAGGTGTTTATTGGCATGCCGGAAAAGGGCGTGAGTAGCATAGACCAAGCATTACTTATAATAAATCACCATGTTGTATTGACAATTAAATTCAACTAATACAATAGTAAAGGGAGTTTATGAAAAGCAAGCATTGAATAGTAGAAAGTATAATGGAGAAGTACATAATGCCATATGGGCTTTTTCACAAACACATAGCATGCATGGAAAATAAGGTATAGAAAGTATTAAAGTAAACATGCAAGCAACCCTTTAAAGAAAATAATATATAATTGCCAAACAATTTGCAACAATCCACAAGCATATAATGAGGAATAATGACTCAAATAAATTTCTAACACCATGTAAAAAGGAAAGAAGAAGAAAGAAAATATGGATAATGAAAAGAAAAAGAAAAGAAAAGAAAATAACATATAAAATAAGAAGAATGATAGAAAAGGAAGGAAGGAAGAAGAAAATAAAACCTTGTTAATGGAGGTGAGAGAGAGAGAGTGAAAGGTGAGATAGAAGGAAGAAGGGAGAAGGAAGAAATAAGGAGGGAAAAGAAAAATTAGGATTAGGAGAAGAGAAAGATAAGATATTTTGGCAACTTAGGTTGAGCTGTGCGGCGCAAGCGACGCGGCCGCGTGGGGCACGCGTTCGCGTGATTGCGCTTTAATTCAGTTGACGCGGTCGCGTCGGTCACGCGATGTTATGCTTCTGGCGCGAGTGCAGCCTCGCGCTTGCACAACTCTCTGTTCAAATTTATATATTTGCCAAATTTGGGGTGACGCGATCGCGTGGGGCATGCGATCGCGTGAGTGGGCTTCAGAAAGAAATGACGCGGACGCGTCGGCGACGCGGTCGCATGATAGGGATTGTGCGTCCAGCTCCAATCCAGAACCACTCTCGCACAATAATTCGTTGTGCACCCTTTTTACGTTGAAAATCAGGGCACGCGGCTGCGTGGGGTGCGCGGTCGCGTGGCAGGCCATTATTCCCATGTGACGCGGACACGTTAGCGACGCGGTCGCGTGGGACGATTTGTGCCACTGGCACGCCTCCAGCCATGCTCCAGCGTGACTCTCTGTTCGTTTTTATTTTCTCCCCTCTCCTTTCGACGCGGACGCGTCGCTGATGTGGTCGCGTCGCGTGGCATTTTTTTTAAAAATAAAAGTATGTAAATGCAGATGCATGAAAGTACTGATAAAGAGAAGAGTTATTGAATAGGAAAAACTAAAAATAAAGAAAAGAACGATCATACCATGGTGGGTTGTCTCCCACCTAGCACTTTGCTTTAACGTCCGTAAGTTGGACGCTCCACTAGCTCAATCTTCTGCTATGTGGGGATCTTCCGAGAGGAAGATCTCAAGCTCTTTGTTTTTCTGCATCTTCTCGCCATGGTACAGCTTCAGACGTTGTCCATTAACTTTGATAAGTTCAGAGCTTGAAGGATGGCTTAGGTGATAAACTCCGTATGGTTCGGCCTTCTCTACTCTGTATGGACCTTCCCATCTTGATCTCAACTTGCCTGGCATGGGCCTCAGTTGAGATTTGTAAAGGAGGACTAAATCCCCAGGTTGGAACTCTTTTCTCTTGATGTGCTGATCATGTATAGCCTTCATCTTCTCCTTGTATATTCTTGAGTTCTCATAAGCTTCTAGGCGAAGGCTCTCCAGTTCTTGCAGTTGCAACTTCCTTTCAGCTCTGGCTTTCTCAATTCCCATGTTGCACTCCTTGACTGCCCAAAAAACTCTGTGCACTACTTCAACTGAGAGATGTCAAGCTTTTCCATAAACTAAGTGGAAAGGACTCATCCCAATGGGTGTTTTATATGCTGTCTTATATGCCCATAGTGCATCTTGTAGCCTGGTGCTTCAATCTTTTCTTTGAGGTTTGACTATCTTCTGCAAGATATGCTTTATCTCTCTTTTTGACACCTCGGCTTGCCCATTGGTCTGAGGATGGTATGCTGTTGCAACCTTATGAATTATCCCATGCTTCTTCATTAATCCTGTTAGTCTCCTGTTACAAAAATGGGTGCCTTGATCCCTCAAGATTGCTCGTGGTGATCCAAAGCGGCAAATAATATGGTTTCTCACAAAGGAAACAATAGTGTTAGCATCATCAGTGCGGGTAGGAATTGCTTCCACCCATTTGAAAACATAATCCACAGCTAACAATATATAAAAATAACCATTAGAATTTGGAAATGGACCCATGAAGTCAATGCCCCAAACATACAAAATTTCACAAGAAAGCATAATTTGTTGAGGCATCTCATCCCTCCTGGATATATTACCAAATTTTTGGCATGGGAGACAAGATTTACAAAACTCAGCAGCGTCTCTAAAAAGAGTAGGCCACCAGAATCCACAGTCTAAGATCTTTCTAGCTGTTCTTTGAGGGCCAAAATGTCCTCCACTCTCAGATGAGTGACAAGCCTCTAAAATGGACTGGAATTCTGATTGAGGCACACAACGTCTAATTACCTGATCAGTGCCACATCTCCATAAATATGGGTCATCCCATATATAATATTTAGACTCGCTTTTCATCTTGTCTCTTTTATGCTTAGAAAAGTGTGGAGGAAATGTTTGGCTAACTAGATAATTAGTTACAGGTGCGTACCAAGGGACTACCTCAGATACTGCTTGCAGGTTATCAAATGGAAAATTATCATCTATAGAAGTAGAATCATCCTTAATGTGCTCAAGGCGACTCAAGTGGTCTGCCACTAGATTCTGGTTACCATTCCTATCCTTTATTTCTAAATCAAATTCTTGTAATAGCAGTATCCAACGTATGAGCCTTGGTTTGGACTCCTTTTTAGCTAATAGATACTTTAAAGCTGCATGGTCCGAATACACTACTACTCTAGTACCAAGTAAATAAGCTCAGAATTTATCCAGAGCAAAATTAATAGTAAGAAGCTTTTTCTCAGTAGTAGTATAATTGGACTGGGCAGTTGATGAGCGGATAATTTATACGCTTTTTGGCATTGTTTTTAGTATGTTTTTAGTATGATTTAGTTAGTTTTTAGTATATTTTTATTAGTTTTTAGTTAAAATTCACTTTTCTGGACTTTACTATGAGTTTGTGTGTTTTTCTGTGATTTCAGGTATTTTCTGACTGAAATTGAAGGTTCTGAGCAAAAATCTGATTCAGAGACTGAAAAGGACTGCAGATGCTGTTGGATTCTGACCTCCCTGCACTCGAAGTGGATTTTCTGGAGCTACAGAAGCCCAATTGGCGCGCTCTCAACGGCGTTGGAAAGTAGACATCTTGGGCTTTCCAGCAATATATGATAGTCCATACTTTGCCCAAGATTTGATGGCCCAAACCGGCGTTCAAAGTCACCTACAGAAATTCCAGCGTTTAACGCTGGAACTGGCATAAAACTTGGAGTTAAACGCCCAAACTGGCATGAAAGCTGGCGTTTAACTCCAGAAAAGGACTCTACACGAAAATGCCTCATTGCTCAGCCCAAGCACACACCAAGTGGGCCCGGAAGTGAATTTTTCTGTCATTTACTCATTTCTGTACACCCTAGGCTACTAGTTTGCTATTAATAGGATCTTTTGACATTGTATCTGTACCTCATGACACTTTACACGTTTTCTTGTGTACTTTCCACGGCATGAGTCTCTAAACCCCATGGTTGGGGGTGAGGAGCTCTGCTGTGTCTTGATGGATTAATGCAATTACTACTGTTTCTTATTCAATCATGCTTGCTTCCATTCTAAGATATCACTTGTTCTTAACTCGGATGAATGTGATGATCCGTGACACTCATCATATTCTCGACTATGAACGTGTGCCTGACAACCACCTCCGTTCTACCTTAGATTGAGTAGATATCTCTTGGATTCCTTAACCAGAATCTTCGTGGTATAAGCTAGAACTGATGGCGGCATTCAAGAGAATCCGGAAGGTCTAAACCTTGTCTGTGGTATTCTGAGTAGGATTCAATGATTGAATGACTGTGACGTGCTTCAAACTCCTAGCAGGCGGGGCGTTAGTGACAGACGCAAAAGAATCAATGGATTCTATTCCGGCCTGACCGAGAACCGACAGATGATTAGCCATGCTATGACAGAGCATAGGAACATTTTCACTGAGAGGATGGGAGGTAGCCACTGACAACGGTGAAACCCTACATACAGCTTGCCATGGAAGGAGCCTTGCGTGTTTGATGAAGAAGACAGTAGGAAAGCAGAGATTCAGAAGATGGAGCATCTCCAAAACCTCAACCTATTCTCCATTACTGCTGAACAAGTACTAATTTCATGTTCTTTTGCTTTTTACAATCAATCCTGATAATTTCTGATATCCTGACTAAGATTTACAAGATAACCATAGCTTGCTTCAAGCCGACAATCTCCGTGGGATCGACCCTTGCTCACGCAAGGTATTACTTGGACGACCCAGTGCACTTGCTGGTTAGTTGTGCGGGATTGCAAAAGTGTTATTGCAATTTCGTGCACCAAGTTTTTGGCGCCGTTGCCGGGGATTGTTCGAGTTTGGACAACTGACGGCTTATCTTGTTGCTTAGATTAGGACTGTTTTATTTTTGTTGGTTTAGAGTCTTTTAGTTGAGTCTATTTCCATATTCTAAGTTTGGTGTCAATTGCATGCTTTTGTTTTTCTTTTAATTTTCGATTTTGCATGTTCTTAGTCCCTTTTTGATTCATAAAAATTCTAAGTTTGGTGTCCTCTTTGTGTTTCTCCTTTAAAATTTTCGAAAATTAGCGTTTGATTTTCTAAAAATTTTAAGTTTGGTGTCTTTTTGTTGTTTTTCTCTTTCCTCTTTTCAAAAATCAAATCTTTTTCATAAAAATTTTTCAATCATATCTTTTTAATTACTGTTTTCAAAATCTTTTTAATTAACTAATTGATTTAGTTCTCAATTTGCTTTGATCTTGTTTTCTTTTTGATTTTCGAATTTTTATTTTAATTTTCTTTTGTTTTATTTTATTTTTTTCGTTAATTCAAAAAAAAAAAAACAAAATTTATCTATTTGCAATCATTATCATTTCCCTTTTGTCCATTATGGACCTAAAAGGGATTGATCAGTCCAAAAGGACTCTGGGGTCATATGCTAACCCCATTACAGCTGCATATGGGAGTAGCATCTGTACACCTCCCATCAAAGCAAGCAGCTTTGAGCTAAATCCTCAACTCATTATCATAGTGCAGCAAAATTGCCAGTATTCCGGTCTTCCACAGGAAGAACCTACTGAGTTTCTGGCACAGTTCTTACAAATTGCTGACACAGTACATGATAAAGAGGTAGATCAGGATGTCTACAGACTATTACTGTTTCCATTTGCTGTAAAAGATCAAGCTAAAAGGTGGTTAAATAACCAACCGACAGCAAGCATAAAGACATGGAAACAGTTATCAGACAAATTCCTGAATCACTTTTACCCTCCAAAGAGGATGACACAGCTAAGGCTGGACATCCAAGGCTTTAAACAAGAGGATAATGAATCCCTTTATAACGCCTGGGAAAGGTATAGAGGTATGCTTAGAAAATGCCCCTCTGAAATGTTTTCAGAGTGGGTACAGTTAGACATCTTCTACTATGGGCTGACAGAAAAAGCTCAGATGTCTTTAGACCACTCAGCTGGTGGATCTATACACATGAGGAAGACAATTGAAGAAGCTCAAGAGCTTATAGACACTGTTGCTAGAAACCAATATTTATATTCTAGCAATGAGTTCGTTCCAAAAGAGGAAGTCATGGCATTAGTCACTGATCCTAATCCTCAAGAACAGATGAATGAGCTTAATCAACAACTGATCCTGATGACAGAACAGTTAGCAGAATTTAAAGAAATGCTCCATGATACTAAAGTTGCTAACAAGAGCATAGAATTACAATTGAATCAGGCAAAACAGCAAATATCTAAACAGATAACAGAGGAGTGTCAAGCAGTTCAACTAAGGAGTGGGAAGACACTGAATACCACTGCTCAAAAGAGCAAAAAGCCAAACAGGGAACAATTGACAGAGGATAACCAAACCACTGTTCAAAATCCCTCTGAGGACAGTAAGAGCCCAGGGAAGAATATTGGCGTTCAAACGCCAGAAAGGGAAGGAAAGCTGGCATTAAACGCCCATTCCTTGCCCAGTTCTGGCGTTCAAACGCCAGAAAAGGGGGAAAAGTTGGCGTTAAACGCCCATTTTCCACCCAATCCTGGCGTCCAAACGCCAAGGGGGGATCAGACACCTGAGAGTGCTGATAATCACCCCTCTAATAAGGCTTCTTCAACCACTTCTGTAAGGAATAAACCTGCAGCATCTAAGGTTGAAGAATATCAAGCCAAGATGCCTTATCCTCAGAAACTCCGCAAGGCGGAACAGGATAAGCAATTTGCCCACTTTGCAGACTATCTAAGGACTCTTGAAATAAAGATTCCGTTTGCAGAGGCACTTGAGCAAATACCTTCTTATGCTAAGTTCATGAAAGAAATCTTAAGTCATAAGAAGGATTGGAGAGAAACTGAAAAAGTGTTTCTCACTGAAGAATGCAGTGCAGTCATTCTGAAAAGCTTACCAGAAAAGCTTCAAGATCCTGGAAGCTTTATGATACCATGCACATTAGAAGGTGCTTGCACCAAGACAGCTCTATGTGATCTTGGAGCAAGCATCAATCTAATACCTGCATCCACTATCAGAAAGCTTGGGTTGGCTGGGGAAGTCAAACCAACTAGGATATGCCTCCAACTTGCTGATGGCTCCATTAAACACCCATCAGGCATAATAGAGGACATGATTGTCAAGGTTGGGCCCTTTGCCTTTCCCACTGACTTTGTGGTGCTGGAAATGGAGGAGCACAAGAGTGCAACTCTCATTCTAGGAAGACCTTTCCTAGCAACTGGACGAACTCTCATTGATGTACAAAGAGGGGAAGTAACCCTCAGAGTCAATGAGGATGAGTTCAAGTTGAATGCTGTAAAAGCTATGCAGTATCCAGACACACCAAATGACTGCATGGGCGCTGACATGATTGACTCTCTGGTAGAAGAGATCAATATGGCTGAAAGCCTAGAATCAGAGCTTGAGGACATCTTCAAATATGCTCAACCTGATCAAGAATAACTAGAGGAAGCAAAGGAATTTTCAAAAATTCCTCAGGAGGAGGATAAAGCTCCCAAACCTGAACTCAAACCTCTACCACCATCCCTGAAGTACGCATTTCTGGGAGAGGGTGACACTTTTCGAGTGATTATAAGCTCTGCTTTGAATCCACAGGAAGAGGAAGCACTGATTCAAGTGCTAAGGACACACAAGACAGCTCTTGGGTGGTCCATAAGTGATCTCAAGGGCATTAGCCCAGCTAGATGCATGCACAAGATCCTGTTGGAGGATAATGCCAAACCAGTGGTCCAACCACAAAGGAGGCTAAATCCAGCCATGAAGGAGGTGGTGCAGAAAGAGGTCACTAAATTACTAGAGGCTGGGATTATTTATCCTATTTCTGATAGCCCTTGGGTGAGCCCTGTCCAAGTTATCCCCAAAAAGGGAGGCATGACAGTGGTTCATAATGAAAAAAATGAACTGGTTCCTACAAGAACAGTCACAGGGTGGCGTATGTGTATTGACTACAGAAGGCTCAATACAGCCACCAGAAAGTATCATTTTCCTTTACCATTCATAGACCAAATGCTAGAAAGACTAGCTGGTCATGATTATTACTGCTTTTTGGATGGCTATTCAGGCTACAACCAAATTGCAGTAGATCCTTAGGACCAAGAGAAAACAGCATTCACTTGCCCTTCTGGCGTGTTTGCTTACAGAAGGATGCCTTTTGGTCTGTGCAATGCACCTGCAACCTTTCAGAGGTGCATGCTCTCTATCTTCTCGGACATGGTAGAGAAATTTCTGGAAGTCTTCATGGATGACTTCTCAGTATATGGAGACTCATTCAGCTCCTGTCTTAACCACCTATCACTTGTCCTGAAAAGGTGCCAAGAGACTAACCTGGTTTTAAACTGGGAGAAGTGTCACTTTATGGTGACTGAAGGAATTGTCCTTGGGCACAAAATTTCAAGCAGGGGAATAGAGGTGGATAAGGCAAAGGTAGAGGTAATTTTAAAAATTACCACCACCTGCCAATGTTAAGGCAATCAGAAGCTTTCTGGGGCATGCAGGATTCTACAGAAGGTTCATAAAGGATTTTTCGAAAATTGCAAAACCTTTAAGTAACCTGCTAGCTGCTGACACACCATTTGTGTTTGACACACAGTGTCTGCAGGCATTTGAGACCCTGAAAGCTAAGCTGGTCACAGCACCAGTCATCTCTGCACCAGATTGGACATTGCCATTTGAATTAATGTGTGATGCCAGTGATCATGCCATTGGTGCAGTGTTGGGACAGAGGCATAACAAACTTCTGCATGTCATTTATTATGCTAGTCGTGTTCTAAATGATGCACAGAAGAATTACACAACCACAGAAAAAGAATTACTTGCAGTGGTTTATGCCATTGACAAGTTTAGATCTTATCTAGTGGGATCTAAAGTGATTGTGTACACTGACCATGCTGCTCTTAAATACTTACTCACAAAGCAGGATTCAAAACCCAGGCTTATCAGATGGGTGTTGCTTCTGCAAGAGTTTGATATAGAAATAAGAGACAGAAAAGAGACAAAAAACCAAGTAGCTGATCATCTGTCCCGAATAGAACCAGTAGCTGGGGCGTCCCTCCCTTCTACTGAGATCTCTGAGACTTTCCCAGATGAGCAACTCTTTGCCATTCAGGAAGCTCCATGGTTTGTAGATATTGCAAACTATAAAGCTGTGAGGTTCATACCCAAGGAGTACAGCAGAGTGCAAAGAAAGAAATTAATTTCAGATGCCAAGTACTACCTCTGGGATGAACCATATCTCTTTAAGAGATGTGCTGACGGAGTGATCCGTAGATGTGTACCCAGAGAAGAAGCACGAAGGATCCTATGGCACTGCCATGGATCACAGTATGGAGGACATTTTGGAAGTGAGCGAACAGCCACTAAAGTTCTCCAGTGCGGCTTCTACTGGCCTACTCTCTATAAAGATTCCCGAGAGTTTGTGCGTAACTGTGACAGTTGCCAAAGAGCTGGTAACCTGCCTCACGGATATGCCATGCCTCAACAAGGGATATTAGAGATAGAATTGTTTGATGTATTGGGAATTGACTTCATGGGGCCATTCCCACCATCATACTCAAACACTTACATTCTGGTGGCGGTGGACTATGTATCTAAGTGGGTAGAAGCAATTGCTACACCCACTAATGATACCAAGACCGTGCTAAAATTTCTCCAGAAACACATCTTCAGCAGATTTGGTGTTCCCAGGGTACTAATCAGTGATGGGGGCTCTCATTTCTGCAACAAACAGCTATACTCTGCTATGGTTAGATATGGAATTAGCCATAAAGTGGCAACTGCGTATCATCCACAGACAAATGGGCAAGCTGAAGTCTCTAACAGAGAGCTAAAAAGAATCCTAGAACGGACTGTAATAGCCCGAAGAAAGGACTGGGCAAAAAGCTTGGATGATGCTCTGTGGGCATACAGAACAGCATTCAAGACTCCTATAGGAACCTCTCCATACCAACTGGTGTATGGGAAGGCCTGTCATTTGCCTGTGGAACTGGAACATAAAGCCTACTGGGCAACCAGATTCCTAAACATGGATGCTCAGTTAGCTGGTGAAAAAAGATTACTCCAGTTAAATGAGTTAGAGGAGTTCAGACTCAATGCCTTTGAAAATGCAAAAATTTATAAGGAAAAGGCAAAGAAGTGGCATGACAAGAAATTGTCAACCAGAGTCTTTGAGCCAGGACAAAAAGTTCTGCTCTTCAACTCCAGGCTCAAATTATTCCCAGGAAAACTCAAATCCCGGTGGAGGGGTCCGTATGTGATCACAGGAGTGTCACCATATGGATATGTTGAGCTTCAGGATATTGATTCTGACAAAAAGTTCATTGTCAATGGACAGAGAATCAAGCATTATCTTGAAGCCAATTTTGAGCAGGAATGCTCAAAACTGAGACTTGAGTGATTCTCAGAGAAGGTCCAGCTAAAGACAGTAAAGAAGCGCTTGCTGGGAGGCAACCCAGTCATTAGGAGGTTATATGATTTGTTCTTACAGAGGCAAGTATCAAAAATGAAGGAATTCACAGAGTTACAGAAGGATTCAGCTCAAAAAGCAGAGAAAATGAGCTTACTGGCGAAAAAACGCCAGTAAGGGGCATTTTGGGCGTTAAACGCCAGAATGGGTACCATTCTGGGCGTTTAACGCCAGGAATGGTGCCATTTTAGGCGTTAAACGCCAGAATGGGCACCATTCTGGGCGTTTAACGCCAGGTGTGCAGCATCCTGGGCGTTTTGGAAAAACGCCCAGTGATAAAGGAATTCTGGCGTTTAACGCCAGCCAGGGCACCTGGCTGGGCGTTAAACGCCCAAAAGGGGCAACAAATGGGCGTTAAACGCCAGAATGGGTGCCATTCTGGGCGTTTAACGCCAGAAAGGTGGGGGGACCACAATTTCGTTTTCAACTCAAATTTTTTCAAACTTTCCTTTTCTTACCCATACTCTTCTACATAAATGCACTTCAACCTTTCATCAATCACTTTCAAATCTTCACAAATCAAAACCATTCTTCAACTCTATCTCAAATTAATCCCAAATCTCATTCAAAAACTCACCCTTTTCTCAATTTCTTTCCATATCTTTTCAAATCTCCTTTCAAATTTCTCTTTTTTTCGAAAACTCCCCTCCCCACCTTATAAATACACGTTTGAACCCCTCTTTCCACCACACCATTCGAATTTCCTCTTTCCCTCTCTCTCTCTTCTCTTCTCTCCTTTGCTTGAGGACAAGCAAACCTCTAAGTTTGGTGTGCTTTTCCGTGATCACTAAGCCAAGATTCATCAAGATCATGGCTCCTAAGGGAAAACAAACCAATTTAAGAGGAAAGAAAGAGAATAATCCAAAGAATCTTTGGAATCAAGAGAAGTTCTTAACCAAGGAACATGAAGACCATTATCACAAGATTATGGGTCTGAGGTCAGTGATCCCGGAAGTAAAATTTGATCTGAAAGAAGATGAATATCCGGGGATCCAAGAGCAAATTCGAAACAGAGGATGGGAAGTTCTAACCAATCCTGAGATAAAGGTTGGAAGGAACATGGTTCATGAATTCTACTCAAATCTGTGGCTAACAGATAAGCAGAGAATGACTGGAACTGCTTACCATACCTACAGAACTATGGTCAGAGGGAAAGTTATGTACTTTCATCTGGACAAAATAAGAGAAATCTTCAAATTGCCTCAACTGCAAGATGATCCTGACTCCTTTAATAGGAGGATGGTGAGAGTAGATAAAGGGTTGGATCAAGTTCTAGAGGACATATGCCTCCCTGGAACTAAGTGGATAACCAATTCTAAGGGTGTCCCAAACCAACTCAAGAGGGGAGACCTCAAACCAATTGCAAGAGGTTGGCTAGACTTTATTGGGCGTTCCATACTACCCACTAGCAACCGTTCTGAGGTCACCATCAAGAGAGCAGTGATGATTCATTGCATTATGCTTGGAAAAGAAGTGGAGGTGCATCATGTGATTGCTTGTGAAATCTACACAATTGCAAATAAGAATTCCACTGAAGCCAAACTGGCTTACCCAAGCTTGATATCCTTGCTCTGTAAAGAGGCTGGGGTGAAGATGGGAGTAGATGAATTCATACCTATTGAACATCCAATCACCAAGAAGTCAATAGAAGGACAAATGCAAGACAACTCTATCAAAAGGAGGGCGCAGGAATTCCTCCCTGAATTCCCAAGAATTGACTACTGGACCAGCCTAGAAGCATCTATCACCAAGTTGCAAGAAACTATGGAGCAACTGAAGGAAGAACAACAGAATCAGAACTGCATGCTCTGCAAATTGCTGAAGGAACAAGAGAAGCAGGGGCGTGAACTCCAAGAGATGAAACGCCAAAAGCTCTCCTCTCAAGCTGAGGGAGCATCCACTTCTCAAACTCAAGGTTGTTGAGTCCTAACTCTGTGAAAACCTCTATCATTAGGAGCCTATTTTTGCGTTTTTCTTTTGTTTTCTATTCCTATTTTTATTTTTATTTTTTTTAGTCTCATCTTATATCTATATTTGAGTCTTGTTCTTAATTCATAATTAATAAAATTTATGCCTTAAAGTTATGAATGTCCTATGAATCCATCACCTCTCTTAAAAGAAAAATGCTTTAATCACAAAAGAACAAGAAGTACAGGATTTCGAATTTATCTCTGAAACTAGTTGAATTGGTTTGAGGTGGTGACAATACTTTTTGTTTTCTGAATGAATGCTTGAACAGTGCATATGTCTTTTGAATTTGTTATTCATGAATGTTAAAATTGTTGGCTCTTGAAAGAATGATGAAAAAAGAGACATGTTATTGAGGATCTGAAAAATCATAAAAATGATTCTTGAAGCAAGAAAAAGCAATGAATACAAAAAAAAAAGTTTTTCGAAAAAAAAAGAAAAGAGAAGAAAAAGAAAAAAAAAAGAAAGAAAAAAAGTTGTGATCCAAGGCAAAAAGAGTGTGCTTAAGAACCCTGGACACCTCTAATTGGGGACTCTAGCAAAGCTGAGTCACAATCTGAAAAGGTTCACCCAATTATGTGTCTGTGGCATGTATGTATCCGGTGGTAATACTGGAAGACAGAGTGCTTTGGGCCACGGCCAAGACTCAATAAGTAGCTGTGTTCAAGAATCATCATACTTAACTAGGAGAATCAATAACACTATCTGGATTCTGAGTTCCTAAAGAAGCCAATCATTCTGAATTTCAGAGGATAGAGTGAGATGCCAAAACTGTTCGGAGGCAAAAAGCTACTAGTCCCGCTCATCTAATTGGAACTATGTTTCTTTGATATTTTGGAGTCTATAGTATATTCTCTTCTTTTTATTCTATTTTGATTTTCAGTTGCTTGGGGACAAGCAACAATTTAAGTTTGGTGTTGTGATGAGCGGATAATTTATACGCTTTTTGCCATTGTTTTTAGTATGTTTTTAGTATGATTTAGTTAGTTTTTAGTATATTTTTATTAGTTTTTAGTTAAAATTCACTTTTCTGGAATTTACTATGAGTTTGTGTGTTTTTCTGTGATTTCAGGTATTTTCTGACTGAAATTGAAGGTTCTGAGCAAAAATCTGATTCAGAGACTGAAAAGGACTGCAGATGCTGTTGGATTCTGACCTCCCTGCACTCGAAGTGGATTTTCTGGAGCTACAGAAGCCCAATTGGCGCGCTCTCAACGGCGTTGGAAAGTAGACATCCTGGGCTTTCCAGCAATATATGATAGTCCATACTTTGCCCAAGATTTGATGGCCCAAACCGGCGTTCAAAGTCACCTACAGAAATTCCAGCGTTTAACGCTGGAACTGGCATAAAACTTGGAGTTAAACGCCCAAACTGGCATGAAAGCTGGCGTTTAACTCCAGAAAAGGTCTCTACACGAAAATGCCTCATTGCTCAGCCCAAGCACACACCAAGTGGGCCCGGAAGTGGATTTTTCTGTCATTTACTCATTTCTGTACACCCTAGGCTACTAGTTTGCTATTAATAGGATCTTTTGACATTGTATTTGTACCTCATGACACTTTACACGTTTTCTTGTGTACTTTCCACGGCATGAGTCTCTAAACCCCATGGTTGGGGGTGAGGAGCTCTGCTGTGTCTTGATGGATTAATGCAATTACTACTGTTTCTTATTCAATCATGCTTGCTTCCATTCTAAGATATCACTTGTTCTTAACTCGGATGAATGTGATGATCCGTGACACTCATCATATTCTCGACTATGAACGTGTGCCTGACAACCACCTCCATTCTACCTTAGATTGAGTAGATATCTCTTGGATTGCTTAACCAGAATCTTCGTGGTATAAGCTAGAACTGATGGCGGCATTCAAGAGAATCCGGAAGGTCTAAACCTTGTCTGTGGTATTCTGAGTAGGATTCAATGATTGAATGACTGTGACGTGCTTCAAACTCCTAGCAGGCGGGGCGTTAGTGACAGACGCAAAAGAATCAATGGATTCTATTCCGGCCTGACCGAGAACCGACAGATGATTAGCCATGCTGTGACAGAGCATAGGAACATTTTCACTGAGAGGATGGGAGGTAGCCACTGACAACGGTGAAACCCTACATACAGCTTGCCATGGAAGGAGCCTTGCGTGTTTGATGAAGAAGACAGTAGGAAAGCAGAGATTCAGAAGATGGAGCATCTCCAAAACCTCAACCTATTCTCCATTACTGCTGAACAAGTACTAATTTCATGTTCTTTTGCTTTTTACAATCAATCCTGATAATTTCTGATATCCTGACTAAGATTTACAAGATAACCATAGCTTGCTTCAAGCCGACAATCTCCGTGGGATCGACCCTTGCTCACGCAAGGTATTACTTGGACGACCCAGTGCACTTGCTGGTTAGTTGTGCGGGATTGCAAAAGTGTTATTGCAATTTCGTGCACCAGCAGTGTCTAAAGTCTTAGACGCATAAGCAATAACAAAAGGATCCTTACCTTCACGCTGAGCCAGCGCTGCTCCTACTACATGGTTGGAAGCATCGCACATGATTTCAAACGGCTGGCCCAGTCAAGTCCTCTCACAATTGGAGCTTGAGTCAGGTCGGTCTTCAGCTTATCAAACGCTTGTTTGTGATCCTCACTGAACTCGAACTCAATATCCTTCTGCAGTAATCTGGATAAGGGAAGTGCTACCTTACTAAAGTCCTTAGTAAATCTCCTGTAAAAACCTACATGGCCAAGGAACGAACGGACTTCCCTCACAGAGGAGGGATAAGGTAAACTAGAAATAACATTCACCTTTACTGGGTCTACAGAAATGCCATTATTAGATACAACATGTCCTAGTACAATCCCTTGTTTTACCATAAAGTGATATTTTTCAAAATTTAATACAAGGTTTGTATTGACACATCTATCTAATACTCTAGATAATCCATCTAAGCAAAGGCTAAAAGAATCACCATAAATGCTAAAATCATCCATAAAAACCTCCATACAGTCCTCAATAAGATCAGAGAAAAGACTCATCATGCACCTCTGGAAGGTAGCTGGTGCATTGCACAGGCCAAATGGCATTCTCTTGTAAGCATAAGTCCCAAAAGGACATGTAAAGGTAGTCTTTTCCTGATCCTCAGGAGCTATATGAATATGGAAATAGCCTGTGTAACCATCTAAAAAGTAATAATGTGATTTACCTGACAGGCGATCCAGCATTTGATCAATGAATGGAAGATGGTAGTGATCCTTACGAGTAGCTTGGTTGAGACGCATGTAATCAATGCAGACCCTCCAGGCGTTCTGTACTCTGGTTGCTATGAGCTCTCCATGCTCATTCTTCACTGTAGTTACTCCAGACTTCTTGGGCACCACTTGTACTGGACTCACCCATTCACTGTCTGAGATGGGGCAGATAATACCTGCCTCTAATAGTCTGGTCACTTCCTTCTTGACAACCTCTAAAATAGTGGGGTTCAATCTTCTTTGGGGTTGACGAACAGGTCTTGCTCCTTCTTCTAAAAATATCCTGTGCTCACAAACTTGAGGATTGATGCCTACTATGTCTGCTAAACTCCACCCAATTGCTTTCTTGTGCCTCCTCAGCACACTAAGTAATTGCTCTTCTTGCTGAGAAGTGAGGTCCTGTGCAATGATAACTTGAAACTTCTGCTTGTCCTCGAGGTAAGCATATTTGAGGTGTGGAGGGAGGGGTTTCAATTCTAACTTCTGGTCATGGTCTGGCTCTGGATTATCTGGAACTGGTGGCAGTGGTAGAGTGCCTGCATTGTCCTCAGAATTCCCCACACTTAGACCTTGTCCTATGTACTTATCTTCAAACTCTTCCTGGTAAACTTCAGCTACGGTTTCATCTATGATGTCACATTGGAAGATAGAACGATCTTCTGGAGGGTGCTTCATAACTCCATTCAGATTGAAGCTTACTACTCGGCTGTCTATTTCAAAAGAATATGTGCCTGCAAAAGCATCTAATTTGAACTTCGAGGTCTTCAAGAAAGGTCTTCCGAGTAGGATTGATGATGGCTTCTCTGAGTCATTTTGGGGCATCTCCAGGATGTAAAAATCAATGGGGAAAGTGAGACCTTTAATGCCCACCAATACATCTTCAGCAAGTCCAGCCACTATAATAATACTTTTATCTACTAACACAAAACGAGCTGCGACCTCTTTAAGGGAGGGAGCCTCAAAACATCATATACAGATAAAGGCATTATGCTAACACATGCTCCTAAATCACACATGTAATCAGAAAATATCACACCTCCAATGGTACAGTTAACCATGCATGGACTTGGATCACTACATTTTTCAGGTATATTTCCCATTAAAGCAGATATAGAACTTCCTAAAGGGATAGTTTCTAATTCATTAATTTTGTCTTTATGTATGCACAAATCTTTTAGAAACTTTGCATATTTAGGTACCTGTTGAATGACATAAAAAAGGGGAACAGTTACCTCAACCTTTTTGAAAATTTCTACCATTTTGGGATCAGGTTCCAACTGCTTCCTAGGCTTCCTTGCAAGTTGTGGAAATGGAATAGGAACGGCGTCCTCTATAGTGTCTGCGCCCTTTGGTGCTTCTTCCTGTGATTTGGCATCTTCTTCTTCAGCCATGTCTTGCATGCTCTTTTCTTCTTCAGCATCTTCTATTTCCACTACCTCTTCAGCTGAGGTGTGTTCAGATGGAGTTGGCTCTTCCTGATTCCTCTCTTGCAATGTGGTTCTGGACCTTAGGGTGATGGCATTAATACCACCCTTTGGGTTGGGTAATGGTTGAGAGGGGAGTCCACCAGAGCTCGAGGATTGGTTGTTGGAGTTGTTCATTGATCCAATCTGTGAGACAAGGGATTGCAAAGTAGAATTCAAACCATTCAGAGTAGAAGTAAGGTTGTTTTCCATGGCCTGTTGTCTCCAATCAATGGCTTGTAGTAATTCATCATTAGGAGATGAAGAGGGGTAAGTGATCTGAGAGGTCTGCTGAGATGCTTGAGGCTGTCTTAGATGAGGTGCTCTATAGGACTGATTCTGATTCTGTTGCCTGAAGTTGTTATTGTTATTCCACCTTTGATTTCCATTGTTATCTCTGCCTTCTCTGTTATAATTGTCCCTCCAACCCTGGTTAGAATTGTCTCTCCAACCTTGGTTAGAGTTATCCTGCCATCCTTGGTTATAGTTGCCACCTTGATTGTACCCTTGATTGGGGCGGTCATGAAAGTTATGAATGGTTGCTACAGTGTTGTCTTCTGGTTGGAGTTGCAGACACTCATTGGTATAGTGACTGTAATCTGCACAGATTCTGCATACTCTTTGTGGAACCAACTGCTGGCTGTGCTGTGGTGGAGAAGGCTGAACTTGCTGAGGCTGTTGTTGATTCAGTTGCATCTGCTTCAGCAAGTTAGTCATTTCAGATAAGCTCTGAGCTATAGCAGCAGTCTCTTTACTAGTGGATACCTCTGCAATAACTCTTGACCGACTTTGTCTCTGCCTGTGATTCTTAGTAGAGTCAGCTAAGTCGCTGATCAATTGCCATGCTTCTTCCGTAGTCTTGTATTTTTTCATAGAACCATTGCTAGCACCTTCCAGTGTGGTCCTATCTTGAGATTTCAAACCCTGTGTAAAGTAACCGAGCAACACTATCTTGTCAATCATATGATGGGGGCATGCGTCTCGAAGATTATTGAAGCATTCCAAGTATTCATAGAGGGTCTCAGATTCATCCTAAATGATCATAGACATGTCCTTCCTCAGCTTATCGACAACTTCAGCTGGAAAGAATTTATCCAGAAACTCTCTCCTAAGTGTGTCCCAGTTGGAAACAGTTGTTACGGGTTGAGTGTAGTATCACTCTCTTGCCTTTCCCTCCAGAGAAAATGGGAAGGCTTTCAACAGAATGGAGATTTCATCAGTGCCATCACGCTTAAAAGTAGAATAAGCAGTCTGGAAATCCCTAAGATGCTTGATAGGCTCTTGAGCAGGTAAGCTATGAAACTTGGGCATCAAGTTGAGTAGTGAAGACTTTATTTCAAAATCTACAGCTACTGCTGGGTGGTGTGCCTGGAATGGTTGGAGCGTAAAATCAGGGGCTCTTTCCTCCTGGACAGTGACTCTTCTGGGCGCTGCCATGTCACCTGCACGTAAATGAACTGGATCAGTAGAGAGGGAGCTTGTTTCTTCTTAGATGACGGTTCAGGTTCGTCCTCAAAGAGGAGTCGCCGACGCCGAGCTTGCCTTATACGTGAAAGAGTTCTTTCAATTTCAGGGTCAAATATTGGCAAGCTTGGATCAGAAAGTGAACGCGTCATTTAACAAAAGAAACGTACAGCTCATAGTGATAGAATGAAAAGAAAAATTGCAAGAAAAATAAATACCAATCAATAAATTAGCACACTGTTACAACTCTCCGGCAACGGCACCAAAAATTGATGGGGAGAAATTGGTGAATTAAAAATTATTAAAATATATACGTTGCAAGTAAAGTTCTTAACTCGCCAGAAATCCACTTATCAATTTAGAAAGGTATCACAAAAATTTAAAATTAAAATACTGGGAGTATGAATCCCAGGTCGTCTCCCAACGAGTTGCAGAAAAGTGTGCTATTTTATTAATCAGATGTTTTCAAAAGGGTTTGAGTTGAGTAAACAGGAAATTAAATTGGAGAATTTGAATAATGTAAATAAAAGCCTTGACTGGGAGTTGATTAGTTGGAAGCCCCATTATTGTTGGATTACTCTCTAGATTAATTGATAATTAAAGGTTATCCTGTTTAGTTATCTCTTACTAGGTAAAGGAAAGTCAAACAAGTTGGAATGCTACGTCCGTTCACAAGTTGCAACCCACTTAATTAAAAAGGATTGGTGTTAGTGACTAGAGGGCAATCCAACAATAAACCCAATTACAATCTTTCTTTTAAGCTTTCCAACTCAAGGGTTCCTTTCAATCAACTCCCCATCAAGTTAGGGAACTACTCGCTCATTGTGAATGTAAAATTCATAACATATGAAAAGGAATTAAAGAAAGACATTGTAAGTAAAAATCAAAATAATCAATTAAAAATAAAAGTAATCCTTGTATTAAATAATCCTAAAAATATTCCAATGGTAAAATTAAATAAAGCAAAGGACATGGAAGAGTAAAGCCAAGTAAAGAAAACGAGCTAGAATGACGAAGTCTTGATGAGGTAATAACTCTTCTCAGTATCCCAATGCAAAACGTGGTAGAAAAATAAAATCCTAAGAACTATGAAGGTGTAGAGAGAAAAACCTAGAGGAGGAGTAAAAACTAGATGTAAAACTAAAACTGTGTAGAATGAATGTTGTCCCTAGTTTCTGCATGTTCTCTGGCTCTAGTCTGCTATTTTGGGCCGAAAACTAGGTCAAAATAGGGTCCAAAATCGCCCCCAGCGAATTCTGCAGATTATGCAGATCGCGCACGTCACGCGATCGCGTCATCCATGCGGACGCGTCATTCGCGTTTTTCCTGCCACGCGTTCACGTTGTCCACGCTTCCCCGTCACTTGTGCTTTTCCAATCCGCATGGTCGTGTGAGCCATGCGGCCGCGTCACTGCGATTTCTCCTCTTTCACGCGAACGCGTGATCCATGCGGCCGCATCACTTCTCGCTGGTTATCTCCTCAATTTCTCGTGTTCCTTCCATTTTTGCTAGCTTCCTTTCCAATCTCCAAATCATTCATGCCCTATAAAGGCTGAAACACTTAACACATAGATTAAGACATCGAATGGAATAAAGGAGAATTAAAATGCATAATTAAAAGTCTCTAGGAAGCAGTTTTCAATCATGTAATAATTTCAGGAAGGAAATATAAATGCATGCTAAATTAATGAATAAGTGGGTAAGGATCATGATAAAACCATACAATTAAACACAAAATAAACCATAAAATAGTGGTTTATCAGCGCGCATGACGCGTACGCATGGGTTGGTGCTCTGTTTTTCAAAATTTTTTTCCAAGTCTTTGCACCAAACCAAGCCTTCCAAACCGCCAAACAGCTACCAAAACACCATGAAACTTTATTTGACATACTAAACTACCAAATAGACTCAACAAACTAAACAAAACATCAGATTAAACCTACTTTACCAATATGTACAAAAGGAAAAAATGAAAAAAATTTACCATGGTGGGGTGTCTCCCACCTAGCACTTATGTTTAATGTCCTTAAGTTGGACTTATGGGGAGCTCCTCTCAAGGTGGCTTGTGCTTGTAACCATCTTGGAACATCCACCAATGCTTGAGTCTCCAATAAGCACCATTCTTCAAAATTAATAAATCCAAGCTTGGGTGGAGTTCCTCACAAACCATGGGCTCCCAAAAGTGGTCTCATCTTGTAATCTGGGATCCCACACTTTATTTTTACACCTGTCTTTAAGTCGATTATCATTAATTCATCCGGGTGGCAAGCAAGATGAATTCTCAATAAAGTGACCAAACATCATCCTAGACCCAAGCAGTTTAGTTCTAGACCAACCCTTGCTATTAGGCTTTGAGTTACAATGCCAACCACTAACCATCTCCCTTTTGCTCTTAAAGCCACAAATATGTCTAAGTTAACCATCCATCTCAAGCACACCATATTCAAGGGGAATAATAAATCTTAAGTATAAGGAATTTACCCACTTGAATGGAAGAATGGATGGTGGTGGCTTGGGGAGAGGTATTTCCAATGTCCTTGCAAGCTCTACTCCCTTGTGATTCTCCTTGATTGTCTCCACCTCTTGACAAACTTCTTCAATTTTAATTCTTTGTTAATCAATTTCATCTAACTCTTCTCCATCACTCAAGTCATAAATGGGAGGATGAGAGAAATCTACCTCCACGTCGCTTTCCATCTTGTCGAGAGAAGATTCTTCAAGTTCAAAGGATTCACCACCAAGAAGGTTTGATGCATGATCTTCATCACCAAGGGAACTTAATTCTTGCTCCATTTCCTCCAAGTCTTCATGTGAGATATGCCTTAGAGGTTGTGCACATTCCTCCTCAACATCAAATTCTATCTTCTTGGAGGAACATTCCATGATTTTAGCTTCCTATGGAGGTTCCGGATCTCCTAGGTCTTCAACCACTTATACCTTTTTTTCAACAAGCATAGGTTCCTTCAATTGTTCCAACACAACGTAGCATTCTTCTTTCTCCACCAAAGTTTCCAATCTCTCTTCCATGCTATGCTCTTCAATTGATTCTCCACATGTGACCCTGGGAGTGCTTTGAGTGCTCAAGCATTGGGATGCTAACCGGTTTACCACCTCGGTCAAGGTAGCCACAAATTGTTCCACATCCCTTTTCATCTCATCTTGCCCTTGAAAAAAAACACCAAGGGTTTCATCTATTAAAGATTGGGGTGGATAGGAAGATTCATTATCTTGGAGAAAAGATTCATGATAGGAAAGTGGTTCTTCTTAGTAAGGGTGTGGAGGTGGTGGTTCTTAGGAGTATTGATATTGGAATGGTGGTGGTTCTATGTATGGCTCATATGGTTCAAAAGGTGGTTGGTATGGTGGATAATATAGATTAGGGTCATATGGAGGTGTTTGGTGAAAAGAGGCTTGTGAGCATAGTTGAGGGCTATGTTGAGGACATGGCTCATAGGCATATGGTGGTGGTTCTTGAAAGTCACAAGAAAATTCACCTTAGCCAGTAGATTGGTATGCATCATAGAATGGCTCTTCTTTATAGTGAATTGTTGGAGGTTGTTTCCATGAGGATTGATTATATGCATATGGCTCCTCCCACCTTTGGTTGTCCTATCCTTGATACATCTCCTCTTTGCAATCTCCACTTTCTACAACATAGTTGTAATCACACTCATAGCTAAAGTGAGAATTCATGATGAAAAGAGAAAATAAGAAACAAAAGCTAACAAGAATTAAGGAAACAAAGTCCTAAAACTAGCAAAAGCTAACAAGCAATCCAAAAATCAAGCTATTCACAATATTCACATTTATACAATAACCAATAACATAACACCAATGCAACTCTCCGGCAACTGAGCCATTTTGATGAGAGGATTTTTGTGTGGTAAAGAATTTCACAATTGAAATCTCGTTGCAAGTATAGTTTCTAAACCAACAATAATCCTTTCATACAAAAATTTGGTTGTCACAAGTACAAACCCATCAAATAATAATCGAAGTATTCAAATCTCGGGTCGTTCTCCGTAGGAATTGCAATAAAGTGTCTTGTTATTGGTTATGGAGTATGTTTTGGGTTTTGAGATGAGAGACAAGAAATGTAAATGACAAGGAAATAAACTAACAACTAACAAAGGTCTTGGCAAGGTTTGGTGGTCAAGGATCTCTATCCTTATCACTAACTACAACATGAGAATTGGCAAGGATCAATCCCATTAAATCATCCTCTAACTAGGAGTGAAGAAAGGTCAAATGAGCTATATCAATCCAAGTTCATAAGTCCTAACTCTATTAATTCAATTAGTGAGAACTAGAGTCAATGGCTCCCAATCATCAATTACTTGGACATTAGTAACTCAAGAATTCCTAAATTACCATCCCAAGCCAAGAGTATAAAATTCTACTCTAACATCCTTCCAAGCATTTCATCAAACACTTGGAAGGCACAAAAGGAAAAGCATAATAAGATTGCAATAAAGTTAAATATACACTACTCAATTGCAAGGAATTAAACAACAACAAATCAAATGAACAATAAAGGAACATGAAAACATAAATTGCATTAAAGAGAAATAGAAGAACAAAAGTGCATCAACATAAAAGTAGAGAATTACAAGAATTAAATGCTAAAATAGAGAGAAGAGATGTAGAAGAAGAAGAATTACAAAAGAAAAAGTAAATCAAAGCATGAAATTAACCTAGATCTAAGAGATCCTAATCTAGATCTAACCTATTCCTAATCCTAGAGAGAAGAGAGAGCTTCTCTCTCTAGAAATAACTTTCACCCCAAAAAACTAAACTATGACTAACTAAGTGTCTAAGTGTCCCATCCCCCTTCAATCCTTAGGTTAAATAGCATCAGAAATGAGTTGGATTGGGCCCAAAATGCTTCAGAAATTGCTGTCTACGAGTTGCACTTTAGTGAGTCACGTGCAACATCGGCGCGTATGCATACAGTACACCTACGCGTCCATAGACGTGCGGCAACTATGGCAAATCTTACGTCATTTTGAAGCCTCGGATGTTAGCTTTCCAACGCAACTAAAAAAAACTGCGTCATTTGGACCTCTGTAGCTCAAGTTATGATCGATTAAGTGCGAAGAGGTCGGGCTTGACAGCTTTGCGATTCCTTCATTTCTTCATGAGTTCTCCATTTCTACATGCTTTTTCTTCATTCCCTCAATCCAATCTTTGCCTCCTAAACCTAAAATCACTTAACAAACATATCAAGGCATCTAATAGAATCAAGGTGAATTAAATTTAGCTATTTTAAGACCTAAAAGCATGTTTTCACTCTTAAGCACAATTAAAGAAAAATTTACAAAACCATGCTCTTTCAATGAATAAATGGGAGAAGAGTTGACAAAATCCTCTAAATTCAACACAAGATAAACCCTAAAAATAGGGTTTATTAGATAGCTCAATCAGTAACCAATTTAATAATGAACCAAAAACTCCTTATTCATCATGAAACATAAAGAAAAGGTCACACGGTAAGATACTTGTTACAAAAAGCGACACGCTTGATAAGAATCAAGTTGAGTCACCCAAACAGATGCAAAGCATTAACAAGGAGTAAGTATCGGTCATGTAATGAATTTAACTTCAAAAATCATGATGAACAAGTAATTCCACTCAATTCACTCAATTCAATGTACTTACATAATTTGTCCTAGTGGTATAATCAAAACATGAGTATTTAAACCCACTAGGTACTTGTAAGTTAAGGCAAAGTATAAGTGCATTGATGAAATTCAAGCAACCCTATCAACATCAAGCAAACACTTGCAATTTATTTAATTAGAAACAACTAAAGTAAAACTAATATAATAACTAAAATGAAAATGAAATACAATGAAGATTAAGTAAAACAAGAGAAAAAACATGGAAGAAGCAAGAAAAGAGAGGGGTGGAGGGGTCGAAAGTGCATTAGGGCTTAAATGGAAGAGAAATAAAAATTTTGCTCAAAACAGCACTTGTTCGTACGCACAAGTATGTGTGCGTACACACACTAGGTAAAAAGGGAAGGGGTGCGTCCGCACAAATCGTGCGAACGCTCCGGACAGAGGGGTGTGTAAGAGGTGTGCGCGCACACAAGTGTGTGCGCACGCACATAAGACATTTTTTTTGAAGGATCATGTGTACGTGCGCACATAGGTCCGTGCACACGCACAAGGGCAAAAAGGTGTAGGGGTGCATGCGCACAGGGCATGCAAGCACTCCCACCAGAGTAGGTGTAAGGACGTGTGCGTACGCACAAAGGAGTGCGCACACACAGAGCGCAAAATAGAGGGAGATGCACGCGCACATAGCATGCGAGCGCTCTCAACAGAGGGCATATAGGCTAGTGTGCGTACGTACAGGTTGGTGCCTACGCACAGTGTGCAGAATATTGTTGTTGTGTGCGTGTGCACAAGGGTGTGCGCACGCACATGCCCTATTTTCCAAAAATTTTCCTTTAAAATCTAAGGTGCCAAGCCTTAGCTCATTCAAAATTCAACCCCAAAACATCCAAAATCCATAAATGCATGATCCATATGATAATTAACCTACCAACTCAAAATTAAACTAACCTAAGCTAAGCCAAGATAAGTTAAAATGCAAGAAATCAAAACTATAAACAAAGAGAAAAGGGTAGGAAAGATGTTACCATGGTGGGGGTGTCTCCCACCTAGCACTTTGGTTTATAGTCCTAAATTGGACTTTTTGAGGAGAGTCTTGCTAGGGTGGCTTGTGTTTCCACTCCTCTTTGAACCTCCATCCAAGCTTGCACTTTATAGGTCCTCCGGGATCCCATATTCTAGTTTTCCGCTCACCTTCTTGTTGATTTTCATGCTTCAAGTCGGATGGATAAGCTCCTAATTGACCCTTGTAATAATCCAACATTTTCCAATAATCACCCAATTGTGCTTCACACCGTACTTGAATCCCAAAGCTTGATTTGGCTCTTTTGATGAGCTTTGGACTCACTTGGCAACCAACACTCTTTTCTCTACCATGTACCAACCCAAGGAGGACCTTGAGTTGGTAATCCGTTTCCAAGATAGCATATTGGTGGTGGCCAATGAAGCTCATAGGTGAAATTGCCACCCACTCAATATGTTCTTGGAACGGAATTGTTTCCTCACCAACTTCCTCTTCTCCATCACTCAAGTCATAACAAGGAGGTTGTGAGAAGTCTACCTCCATGTCTCTCTCAAACTTAATGGGAAGAGGCTTATTAGGATCATTGAGGGGATTGACCATGGAGGATAAAAAATCACTTATGATGGAATCCTCATTTTGATCAGTCTCCCTCAACTCCTCTTTTCTCTCCTCCGGTTTACATACTTCACTTTCTCCCTTTTGTTGCACTTCATGCTGTCCTCTTCACTACATGAATTAGTTGACCCTCCACATTCCTCAAGAGGAATGCCTTGATCGGATGAGTGTAGGAAAACTAAGCGGTTCACCGCTTCGGCTATGGTTGCCACAAATTGCCCTTCTGTCCTTTGGAATCCTTCTTGCTCTTGGAGAAAGGCTTGAAGGTCTTGATGGTCTTGGGTTGAGGGTGGAAAAGCTTCACAATTAGGTAAGAAGGAAGGTTCATTGGTTGGGAAGAAGGTTGGATATGTGGGAGGTAGTGCATGTTGATAAGTATCTTGAAGTGGTGTGTAAAAAGGTGTATGATGGTGGTGGTGTGGTGATTGAAAATACGGTGATTGAGGGTTATGTTGAGGGTAGGGGTCATAGGTATATGGTGGTGGAGGTGTATAGTCATAGTGAAATCCACCATAACCTTGGTTTGGGTATGCATATTGGGGAGGGTATGGTTCATTGTAGTGTAGAGGGGGTTGCTCCTCCCAAAATTGATGCTCCAATCCCATGATACAATCCAAAATTGAAGTTATCAAACCCTACAAAATGATCACAACCAAACTCCAAACCAAGAGGATGATAACTCATAGAGAAAATAGGAAATAAAAAACTAAAGACATCAAGTGACAAAAGAAATAAAATCCTAATTATCAACAAAAGCAAACAAATAACCAAAAAGCATGTATTCACACTATGGACATATTTACAACAACCAAAATATAGCACTCATGACGCTAGCTCCCCAGCAACGACGCCAATTTGATGAATTTTGAATTAGTGTTGATCTAGAATTTCTCAAAATAAGATCACTTCGTTGCAAGTATAGCTAAATCAACAACTAACTCTTGACATCAAAATTTAGATGATATTCAAATGCAAAACATAAACTAAAATCGAGAGTAATTCGACCTTGGGTCGTCTTCCCTAGGAACCAGTGACAACAAGTGCATACGATTTTGGTTGTGAGAAAGCAAAGGGGTTTTCAATGATTGAAGTAACAAATAAAGAGATAAAAGAACAAGACAAAATTGCAATTAATAAAGCAATAAAAGAACAAAAAAACTATGTATGTAATATAAACAAGTAAAACTATAAAGCGATGAAAAGATGATTCAAAACATAAATGAAACCTTGACTTGGGATGAATTATGAAAACCCTTCCTTGCCATAACCACAACTATGATAATTTAATGGATTAATCTCACTAAGTCAACCCTCACATCGGAGAGTAAGTCAAGTGAGCATAATTGTTATCAATCGACAAGTCCTAGTTGACTTACTAATTACCTTAGTAAAAAGCTAGTGTTAGTGGAAACAATAACGACTAACAACCCAAGAATTATCTCTAAATGTTGGACATTATGGCTCTAGTAATCTATAGACTCATTTTCCCAAGCCAAGGGGTGGAAATTATCCCATAATCAAAATTGGCATTTCATCAAACACATAGAGGGCATAAACATAAAACATGGCAAAATTGAGAAAATGGTAAAAGCTATGAACCATAAATGATCAAAATCAATAAAGACAACTCAAACAAACATATAAAAGCCATCAAACAACAAATTAAATAACTAGGAATCCAAAATTGCAAAACTATATATAAATTGACAAGAGAAATGAAAATAAAGAAAAGTGTAGAACAAGTGGTATAATAAAAGAGAGAATTAAAGAAATACTTACAATGCAATTGCTATAATCCAAAATCAAACTTGAAGTATAAAATGCTACAAACCCTAATTAAGAACCCTAAGAGAGAAAACCTAAAACTATACTACACTACTTCTACTATGTGTTTCTACCCTACTCTAAGATGGCCTTCCTTTGTTATATGTTGACATGCCCTTAATATAGCCTCTCAACCAGCCTTTAGCACTTCAGAAATGGGCCTAGAGACCCCCAAAACCACGCAGCACGTGACCTTTTAATGGAGTCATGCGTTGGTACCTGTGCATACGCACAAATGTGTGCGTCCACACAGTTCGCCGAATTTGCATTTATGCATACGCACAGAGGATTGTGCACACGCACGCATGCTGATTTCCATTTTGTGCGTACGCACACGTCCTCGTGCACAGGCACGCATGGTTGAGCTCTTCTCCTTTGTTTTCTTCATGCTTTCTCCGATTTGCATGCTCCTCTTCCATTCCCACCAAGCCATTCCTACCTTATTCATCTGAAATCACTCACAAATAACATTAAGGTATCAAATGGAAGGTAAATTGATGAGCGGATAATTTGTATGCTTTTTGGCATTGTTTTTAGTATGTTTTTGGTATGATCTAGTTAGATTTTAGTATATTTTTATTAGTTTTTAGTTAAAATTCACTTTTCTGGACTTCACTATGAGTTTGTGTGTTTTTCTGTGATTTCAGGTATTTTCTGGCTGAAATTGAGGGACCTGAGCAAAAATCTGATTCAGAGACCAAAAAAAGGACTGCAGATGCTGTTGGATTCTGACCTCCCTGCACTCAAAGTGGATTTTCTGGAGCTACAGAAGCCCAATTGGCGCGCTCTCAACGGCGTTGGAAAGTAGACATCCTGGGCTTTCCAGCAATATATAATAGTCCATACTTTGCCCAAGATTTGATGGCCCAACCGGCGTTCAAAGTCACCTCAAGAAATTCCAGCGTTAACACGGAACTGGCACCCAAATTGAGGGACCAGCAAAAATCTGATTCAGAGACCAAAAAAAGGACTGCAGATGCTGTTGGATTCTGACCTCCCTGCACTCAAAGTGGATTTTCTGGAGCTACAGAAGCCCAATTGGCGCGCTCTCAACGGCGTTGGAAAGTAGACATCCTGGGCTTTCCAGCAATATATAATAGTCCATACTTTGCCCAAGATTTGATGGCCCAACCGGCGTTCAAAGTCACTCAGAAATTCCAGCGTTAAACACCGAACTGGCACCCAAATGGAGTAAACGCCCAAACTGGCATAAAAGCTGGCGTTTAACTCCAAGACAAGTCTCTACACGAAATTGCTTCATTGCTCAGCCCAAGCACACACACCAAGTGGGCCCGGAAGTGGATTTTTATGTCATTTACTCATTTCTGTACACCCTAGGCTACTAGTTTTCTATAAGTAGGACCTTGTACTATTGTATTTGACATCTTGGTAGCTATCTTGAGTTTTATGCTATCTTAGATCATTTGGGAGGCTGGCCATTTCGGCCATGCCAGACCTTATGCTTATGTATTTTCAACGGTGGAGTTTCTACACATAGATTAAGGTGTGGAGCTCTGCTGTACCTCGAGTATGCAATTACTATTGTTCTTCCATTCAATTCCGCTTGTTCTTTGTCCAAGATCACTTGTTCTTCACATGATGAGGTGATGATGACGTCCATCACCATTCTCACTCATGAACAAAGTGACTGACAACCACTCTTGTTCTACACGCATCTGAGGCTTAGTGAATATCTCTGGATTCTTTAATCAGAGTCTTCGTGGTATAGGCAGGACCTGATGGCAGCATTCAAGAGAATCCGGAAGGTCTAACCTTGTCTGTGGTATTCTGAGTAGGATTCAATGACTGAATGACTGTGACGTGCTTCAAACTCCTGAGGGCGGGGCGTTAGTGACAGACGCAAAAGAATCACTGGATTCTATTCCGGCCTGATTGAGAACCGACAGATGAATTCCGCTATGACCGTGACAGGGGCATATGCAATCGCTTTCAATGAGAGGATGGGAGGTAGCCACTGACAATGGTGAAACCCTACACGAGCTTGCCATGGAAAGGAGTAAGAAGGATTGGATGAAGGCAGTAGGAAAGCAGAGAGACGGAAGGGAAGGCATCTTCATGCGCTTATCTGAAGTTCCTACCAATGAATTACATAAGTATCACTATCTTTATCTTTTATGTTATTTTCGTTCATCATCATACATTTGAGTTTGCCTGACTAAGATTTACAAGATGACCATAGCTTGCTTCAATAGCAACAATCTCCGTGGGATCGACCCTTACTCACGTAAGGTATTACCTGGACGACCCAGTGCACTTGCTGGTTAGTTGTGCGAAGTTGTAGTGATCACAATTTCGTGCACCAAGTTTTTGGCGCCGTTGCCGGGGATTGTTCAAGTCTTGAGCAAGCTTTTGGTAACAATGCCTGAGATTGTTCAGTTTGGACAACTGACGGTTCATCTTGTTGCTTAGATTAGGTATTTATTTTTTTTTCGAAATTCTTGAAGATGAATTCTAGAGTTTCATGATGATTTGTTGAAATCTGGCTGGCTGAGAAGCCATGTCTAATCTGATTGGACCGAGGTTTCAACTTATCACCACAAGAGCTTGTTGATTTTCATCAATTTTGCTTTTGGAACAGTGATCTGCTAAGGCTTGGCTGACCTTTGGTCATGTCTAGTGTTTTGGACCGAAGCTTTCTTTGAAAGCTTGGCTGGCTGTGAAGCCATGTCTAATTCCTGGACCGGAGTCTTAGACTAGCATTGCACTGATTCCTGGAATTCTCATTAAGAATTTTGATATCTTTTTCCACTTAATTTTCGAAAAACACAAAAAAATTTACAAAATCATAAAAACCAAAAATATTTGATGTTTCTTGCTTAAGTATAGTATCTCATCTTAAGTTTGGTGTCAATTGCATGCATTCATTCATGTGTCTTAAGGATCTTCAAATAATTCTTGATGATTTCTTACTCTGATCTTTGAATTCTTTTGGCTTGAGTGTTTATGTGTCTCATATAGTGTCAGTAGTATACAAACTGCTAAGTTTGGTGTCTTGCATGCATTATTAATTGATTCTTGTTGCATTTTGATTATTAAAAATCCAAAAATATTTTTAATTTGTGTCTTTTCAAGTCAATGATACAAAGAATTGAAGATTCAGAACATACTGCAGAGGAATTATACAGAAAAAGCTGAGCATTCAAAAATGCCCAGTGAAGAAGGCAGACTGGCGTTTAAACGCCAGCCAGGGTACCTGGTTGGGCGTTTAACGCCCAAAGAGGTAGCATTTTGGGCGTTAAACGCCAGAATGTATACCATTCTGGGCGTTTAACGCCAGGATGGTGCTAGGGGGAAGATTTTGTTTTCAAATCAATTTTTTTTCAAGTTTTCAAAGTTTTTCAAAATCAAATCTTTTTCAAATCATATCTTTTCAATCAAATGTTTTCAAAATCAATTTCTTTCCTTTTTCAAAGATACTTACTAACAATTAATGATTTGATTGAACATTTTTTGCCTTTTCTGTTGAGGAAGGTTTTATGTTTGAATCATATCTTTTCTTGTTAGGCAAGTCACTAATTTTCAAAATCAAATCTTTTAAAATTGTTTTCAAAACATATCTTTTAAAATTGATTTCAAATCATATCTTCTCAATCACATCTCTTTAAAACTAATCATATCTTTTTAACCTCATCTCTTTTTCAAATAGTTTTCAATCAAATCTTCTTAACTTCTAATTTCAAAATCTTTTTCAAAAATCACTTGATTTCTTTTTTACTTTGAATTTTCGAAAATTATCAATCAAATTTTCAAAATGTTTTCAAATCTTTTAATTGAATTTTCGAAAATCCTCTTCCCTCCTCCTCACATCCTTCTATTTATGGAGTACTACTCCTTCTTAATGCACAATTCGAACCTTATCTAATTAAAGTTCGAATTCTTCTTCTCCTTCTTCTTTCTATTTCTCTTTTCCTCTGACACCTCAAGGAATCTCTATACTGTGACATAGAGGATTCCACATTTTCTTGTTCTCTTCTCTTTCTTATGAGCATGAGCAGAGACAAAGGCATTCTTGTTGAAGCTGACCCTGAGCCTGAAAGGACCTTGAAGCGAAAGCTAAGAGAAGCCAAGGCACAACTCTCTTTAGAGGACCTGACCGAATTCTTCAAGGAAGAAGAACCCATGGCAGCCGAAAACAACAACAATGCCAACAATGCAAGGAAGGTGCTGGGTGACTTCACTGCACCTACTCCTGATTTCTATGGGAGAAGCATCTCTATCCCTGCCATTGGAGCAAACAACTTTGAGCTTAAGCCTCAATTAGTTTCTCTAATGCAACAGAATTGCAAGTTCCATGGACTTCCAATGGAAGATCCTCATCAGTTTTTAGCTGAGTTCCTGCAAATCTGTGACACAGTCAAGACTAATGGGGTAGACCCTGAGGTCTATAGACTGATGCTATTCCCTTTTGCTGTAAGAGACAGAGCTAGAATATGGTTGGATTCTCAACCTAAAGAAAGCCTGGACTCTTGGGAAAAGCTAGTCAATGCCTTCTTGGCAAAGTTCTTTCCACCACAAAGATGGAGTAAGCTTAGAGTGGAAGTCCAAACCTTCAAACAGAAGGATGGAGAATCCCTCTATGAAGCTTGGGAAAGATACAAACAATTAATCAGAAGATGTCCCTCAGACATGCTTTCTGAATGGAGCATCATAGGTATTTTCTATGATGGTCTCTCTGAACTATCCAAGATGTCTTTGGATAGCTCTGCTGGAGGATCTCTTCATCTGAAGAAGACGCCTACAGAGGCTCAGGAACTAATTGAAATGGTTGCAAATAACCAATTCATGTACACTTCTGAAAGGAATCCTGTGAACAATGGGACTAGTCAGAAGAAAGGAGTTCTTGAGATTGACACTCTGAATGCCATACTGGCTCAGAACAAGATATTGACTCAACAAGTCAATTTGATTTCTCAAAGTCTGTCTGGAATGCAAAATGCACCTGGCAGTACTAAGGAAGCTTCATCTGAGGAAGAAGCTTATGATCTTGAGAATCCTTCAATGGAAGAGGTGAATTACCTAGGAGAACCCTATGGAAACACCTACAATTCTTCATGGAGAAATCACCCAAATTTCTCATGGAAGAATCAAGAGAGACCTCAACAAGGTTTCAATAATAATAATGGTGGAAGAAATAGGCTTGGCAATAACAAGCCTTTTCCATCATCTTCTCAGCAACAGACGGAGAGTTCTAAGCAGAATACCTCTGACTTAGCAACAATGGTCTCTGATCTAATAAAGACCACTCAAAGTTTCATGAATGAAACAAGGTCCTCCATTAGGAATTTGGAAGGACAAGTGGGTCAGCTGAGCAAGAAAATTACTGAACTCCCTCCTAATACTCTCCCAAGTAATACAGAAGAAAATCCAAAAGGAGAGTGCAAAGCCATAACCATGGCCGAATTCTGGGAGGAAGGAGAGGAGGTGGACGCCACTGAGGAAGACCTCAGTGGGCGTGCACCAACCTCCTCTGAGTTCCCCAATGAGGAACCATGGGAATCTGAGGCTCAAAATGAGACCATAGAGATTCCATTGGACTTACTTCTGCCATTCATGAGCTCTAATGAGTATTTTTCCTCTGAAGAGGATGAGTATGTCACTGAAGAGCAAGTTGCTAAATACCTTGGAGCAATCATGAAGCTAAATGACAAGTTATTTGGAAATGAGACTTGGGAAGATGAACCTCCCTTGCTCACCAAAGAACTGGATGACTTGTCTAGGCAGAAACTGCCTCAAAAGAGGCAGGATCCTGGGAAGTTTTCTATACCCTGTACCATAGGCACCATGGCCTTCAAGAAGGCCTTGTGTGACTTAGGGTCAAGTGTAAACCTCATGCCCCTCTCTGTAATGGAGAAATTAGGGATCCTTGAGGTGCAAGCTGCAAGAATCTCATTGGAGATGGCAGACAACTCAAGAAAACAAGCTCATGGACTTGTAGAGAATGTTTTGGTTAAGATTGAAGACCATTACATCCCTACTGATTTCATAGTCCTAGAGACTGGGGAGTGCATGGATGAAACCATCATCCTTGGCAGACCCTTCCTAGCCACAGCAAAGGCTGTGATTGATGTTGATAGAGGAGAGTTGATCATTCAAGTGAATGAAGAATCCTTGGTGTTTAAGGCTCAAGGACATCCCTCTATCATCATGGAGAGGAAGCATGAAGAGCTTCTCTCAAAACAGAGCCAAGCAGAGCCCCCACAGTCAAACTCTAAGTTTGGTGTTGGGAGGCCACAACCAAACTCTAAGTTTGGTGTTGAACCCCCACATTCAAACTCTAAGTTTGGTGGTGGGAGGTTCTAACACGGTTCTGAGCATTTCTGAGGCTCCATGAGAGTCCTCTGTCAAGCTAATGACATTAAAGAAGCGCTTGTTGGGAGGCAACCCAATGTTTTATAGTTAACTACTTTCTTTTGTTATTTTATCTTTTTTGTAGGTTGATGATCATAAGAAGTCACAAAAACAATGAAAAAAGCAAAAACAGAATGAAAAACAGGAAGAAAAACAGCACACCCTGGAGGAAGAAGCTGCTGGCGTTTAAACGCCAGTAAGCCTAGCAGTTGGGCGTTTAACGCCCAGTCTGGCACCATTCTGGGCGTTTAACGCCAAAAAGGGGCACCAGACTGGCGTTAAACGCCAGAAAAGGGCAAGAACCTGGCGTTAAACGCCAGGAATGGGCACCAGCCCGGCGTTTAACGCCAGAAATGCCTCAAAACGTGATTATTGAGTGACATTTGGTGCAGGGATGACTTTTCCTTGACACCTCAGGATCTGTGGACCCCACAGGATCCCCACCAACCCAACCACTCTCTCTTCTTCTTCACCCATTCACCAATCACCTCAACATCTCTTTCTCTTCACCACTCACATCCATCCTTCATCAAACACCACTTCTCCCCCTCTTTTGGCCGAACCACAAAGCCATCTCCCTCTCCTCCATTTCTTCTTCTTCCACTCTCTTCTTTCTTCTTTTGCTCGAGGACGAGCAAACCTTTTAAGTTTGGTGTGGTAAAAGCATTGCTTTTTGTTTTTCCATAACCATTTATGGCATCCAAAGCCGGTTCAACTGAGAAGGCATGACCTCAAGCCCATCACTAAGAAGAAGATGGAGCAAACAAGAGACCCCTCTCATCAAGAGATCCCTGAGATACCTCAAGGGATGCACTTTCCTCCACAAGACTATTGGGAGCAAATTAACACCTCCCTATGAGAATTGAGTTCCAACATGGGACAACTAAGGGTGGAGCACCAAGAACACTCCATTCTCCTCCATGAAATTAGAGAAGATCAAAGAATCATGAGAAAGGAGCAACAAGGACAAGGAAGAGACATTGAGGAGCTCAAGCACTCCATAGGATCTTCAAGAGGAAGAACAAGCCGCCATCACTAAGGTGGACCCGTTCTTTAATCTCCTTGTTCTTTGCTTTTCTGTTTTTCGAAAATTATGCTTTATGTTTATCTATGTTTGTGTCTTATGATCATTAGTGTCTTAGTGTCTATGCCTTAAAGCTATCAATATGAATCCATCACCTTTCTTAAATGAAAACTGTTTTTATCACAAAAGAACAAGAAGTACAGGATTTCAAATTCATCTTTAAAACTAGCTTAATTAGTTTGATGAGGTGACAATACTTTTTGTTTTCTGAATGTATGCTTGAACAGTGCATATGTCTTTTGAATTTGTTGTTCATGAATGTTAAAATTGTTGGCTCTTGAAAGAATGATGAAAAAGGAGACATGTTACTGAGGATCTGAAAAATCATAAAAATGATTCTTGAAGCAAGAAAAAGCAGTGAATACAAAAAAAAAACCGAAAAAAAAGGGAAAGAAAAAAAGAAAAAGAAAGAAAAAGAAAGAAAAAGAAAGAAATAAAGTTGTGATCCAAGGCAATAAGAGTGTGCTTAAGAACCCTGGACACCTCTAATTGGGGACTTTAGCAAAGCTGAGTCACAATCTGAAAAGGTTCACCCAACTATGTGTCTGTGGCATGTATGTATCCGGTGGTAATACTGGAAGACAGAGTGCTTTGGGCCACGGCCAAGACTCAATAAGTAGCTGTGTTCAAGAATCATCATACTTAACTAGGAGAATCAATAACACTATCTGGATTCGGAGTTCCTAAAGAAGCCAATCATTCTGAATTTCAAAGGATAAAGTGAGATGCCAAAACTGTTCGGAGGCAAAAAGCTACTAGTCCCGCTCATCTAATTTGGAGCTTAGTTTCATTGATAATTTGGAGTCTATAGTATATTCTCTTCTTTTTATCTTATTTGATTTTCAGTTGCTTGAGGACAAGCAACAATTTAAGTTTGGTGTTGTGATGAGCGGATAATTTGTATGCTTTTTGGCATTGTTTTTAGTATGTTTTTGGTATGATCTAGTTAGATTTTAGTATATTTTTATTAGTTTTTAGTTAAAATTCACTTTTCTGGACTTCACTATGAGTTTGTGTGTTTTTCTGTGATTTCAGGTATTTTCTGGCTGAAATTGAGGGACCTGAGCAAAAATCTGATTCAGAGACCAAAAAAAGGACTGCAGATGCTGTTGGATTCTGACCTCCCTGCACTCAAAGTAGATTTTCTGGAGCTACAGAAGCCCAATTGGCGCGCTCTCAACGGCGTTGGAAAGTAGACATCCTGGGCTTTCCAGCAATATATAATAGTCCATACTTTGCCCAAGATTTGATGGCCCAAACCGGCGTTCAAAGTCACCTCAAGAAATTCCAGCGTTAAACGCCGGAACTGGCACCCAAATGGGAGTTAAACGCCCAAACTGGCATAAAAGCTGGCGTTTAACTCCAAGACAAGTCTCTACACGAAATTGCTTCATTGCTCAGCCCAAGCACACACCAAGTGGGCCCGGAAGTGGATTTTTATGTCATTTACTCATTTCTGTACACCCTAGGCTACTAGTTTTCTATAAGTAGGACCTTGTACTATTGTATTTGACATCTTGGTAGCTATCTTTGAGTTTTATGCTATCTTAGATCATTTGGGAGGCTGGCCATTCGGCCATGCCTAGACCTTATGCTTATGTATTTTCAACGGTGGAGTTTCTACACACCATAGATTAAGGTGTGGAGCTCTGCTGTACCTCGAGTATTAATGCAATTACTATTGTTCTTCCATTCAATTCCGCTTGTTCTTTGTCCAAGATATCACTTGTTCTTCAACATGATGAAGGTGATGATTGACGTCCATCACCATTCTCACTCATGAACAAAGTGACTGACAACCACTCTTGTTCTACACGCATCTGAGGCTTAGTGAATATCTCTTGGATTCTTTAATCAGAGTCTTCGTGGTATAGGCAGGACCTGATGGCAGCATTCAAGAGAATCCGGAAGGTCTAACCTTGTCTGTGGTATTCTGAGTAGGATTCAATGACTGAATGACTGTGACGTGCTTCAAACTCCTGAGGGCGGGGCGTTAGTGACAGACGCAAAAGAATCACTGGATTCTATTCCGGCCTGATTGAGAACCGACAGATGAATTCCGCTATGACCGTGACAGGGGCATATGCAATCGCTTTCAATGAGAGGATGGGAGGTAGCCACTGACAATGGTGAAACCCTACACGAGCTTGCCATGGAAAGGAGTAAGAAGGATTGGATGAAGGCAGTAGGAAAGCAGAGAGACGGAAGGGAAGGCATCTTCATGCGCTTATCTGAAGTTCCTACCAATGAATTACATAAGTATCACTATCTTTATCTTTTATGTTATTTTCGTTCATCATCATACATTTGAGTTTGCCTGACTAAGATTTACAAGATGACCATAGCTTGCTTCAATAGCAACAATCTCCGTGGGATCGACCCTTACTCACGTAAGGTATTACTTGGACGACCCAGTGCACTTGCTGGTTAGTTGTGCGAAGTTGTAGTGATCACAATTTCGTGCACCATAAATGGAATAAAAGTAGTCAAAATAAGCACAAAAGAGCATATTTTCATAATTAAGCACCATTTAGGGAGAAAATACAAAAGCATGCTATTTAGGTGAATAAATGTGAGTTTATATGATGAAATCCACTCAAATCAAACCAAAATATAACGGAAAATATGGACTCATCAGCCGCATCAGAAGCTGATTGATGGAGACAAAGCTCACATACACAGCATGCATGAGGCTGGATTCCAGACAACTCAAATAATGGGGTTCTTTGCTCATTTGTGTGGTGGATATCGGAATGTCAATTTTATCAGGAAGGATTTGTATAACTATATGGATGATGTTCGACAATCCCACATTATTGAAGGGGACGCTGCGGCAGCAATTAGTTATCTAAAGGGTAAGACTGAGATGGATCCGTTAGTAGTATTAAAATATTCGTACTGCGCAGAAAAGCATCTAGGTAATCTTTTTTGGTCAGACGGCCACATGCAATATGATTATGAGTGCTTCGGAAATGTGTTGCCATTTGATTCCACTTACAAGAAGAATCTATACAACAGGCCCTCTGGTTATTTTTTTCGGTACTAACCACCATAGGTACACTATTATGTTTGGATTTGGTTTGCTAGAGGATGAAAAGATTCCATCATATAAATGGTTGTTGGGCTATTTTTTGGAGGTTATGCAGAGTAAGGAGCCAAAAGTTGTTGTCATGGATGGTGACGAGTCTATGAAGGATGCGATTTGGAGTGAGTTCCCTAACGCGACCCATCAACTCTGTAGCTGGCAACTTGCTCGGAATGCACTTCAAAAAATGAAAGATAGTGATATCTGTGCTGCGTTCAAGACAGCTGTGTATGACCATTTTGATGTTAAGGATTTTGAAGATTACTAGGCAGAAGTGGTCTGTAGCTTTGGGTTGGAGGATAATGATTAGATTGCAAGCACATACGAGAAAAAGGAGCAGTGGACGCATGCTTACTTGTGCGACAAATTTTGTGCAAGCTTACGAACAACATCCAGATGTGAGAGCATCAACTCATCATTAAAGAAATTTATAAAATCTGGAAATTGCCTGGTTGAGCTGGTAGAGAACCTGGATCGTGTTGTAAAAGATTACTGCAACAACGAGTTCATTGCGGATTACAAGTCATTGTATACGGATCCTGTGATGATGACCAGATTGGAGTCTCTTGAGCGGTCGACTAGTAAGTTATACACAAGGGAAATATTCTTCGAGGTAAAGAAACAAATCGAGAGTATTAGTGGGATGATTGTGCTGCACAAGGATAGTTTTGGCAGCACGGAGAAGTTTATGCTGAGGAAGTTTCGAAAGCCACATCGTGTCCATGCGGTGCTGTATGATAGGAGTTCTGACAAGTTCGAGTGTTCATGCAAGTTGTGGAATACTGTAGGTATTCCTTGTGGTCATATATTCTACGTTCTGAAAGAGCTGGACATAGATGAGTTGCCTGATCGATTGGTTCTTAAGAGGTACTATAAAGATGCCAAATCTGATATAATTAGCACAATAGAGGTCCAGTTAGATCCAGACCGGGCATTCCGCATTAGGTACAGTGCGTTGTGGACTGCTTGTTTGAAGATGTGCTTCTTGGCAGCACAAGGTTCAGAAACCTACAAAAAAGTGGTGAATGTAGTCGCGAAGACATCTAACAAGTTAGAGTCCATGTGCTACATAGGCAACAAGGGTGGACAGGCACATCCTGCTGGAAATGACATTGACATTGGAAATCCTCATATCATAAGGTCAAAGGGTGCTCCTCGAGGCAGCACTAATGCGAATAGTGGGAGACGTTGCAGAATGTGCTTTGGGTTCGGTCATGACCGCCGCAACTGTTTGGCATATGAAGACACTGCGGACGAGGTTTGATTCTTCTTTATAAATGATATTAATGTTGTGCTCCATAATTATCAAGTTTAGATTGCATAATCAAATTATAACTTAAAATTGACTACAGTATGCATTTACTTTTAGTTTGTTCATGCTGCTTCTTAAATTGCCATATGTTTCCCTATTAAATAACATGTTGGTTTTGTTGCACGAATCAGTTTCCAGGTCGAGGAGAAGCCAGAGCCGTGGCTGGAAAAGGGGCCGGGATACATAGTATTTGCAAGTGGCCAATCAATGTGGGGTTGTTGGAGATGAAGTATGTTCCATTGTCTTGTGGTCATTTTGGCTGAAGATGTCGTCACGTGGATTTTGAGTTTTAATTAATTTAGTTGTAAGTTTTTCCTGTTGAGTTTTGATGCATTTGTTTGTCATTTGGGAGATTCATGTTTGACGTTAATGTTATTGAAGACCTACTAGGATACCTTTAGTTCAAATAGAATTTCTCATGGTTATGCAAAGATTGTGATGCTTCATGAATTGCTTGTTCGTTCCCAGGGTTTAAATAGAATATCTCATGGTTATGAAAAGATTGTGATGCTTCATGAATTCCTTGTTCGTTCCCAGGGTAAAAGTTCACAATTGATTTGTTTGACTTTCAAGATAACTTACTCTAAACTTTTAAATTAACTTGGTTTTGTTGTTTTATTGTTCAAGTTTAGGTTAAAGTGGTCATGTTCACTGCTCACTTGGAAAGGCGTTTGGTATTGTTTGATAGGGATTTTGCTGAATTTTTTGCTTAACCTATAAAACAAATTTCTATTTTATGAGTGCTACCTCTACCAGTTTTACTAATTTGACTGTGAAGGGCTTTTGTTTGCAGCTCCAGTGATACTACAATTATCTACTTTTATCTGCAATACTTTTATCAACAACCATTATCTATTTTTAACTACCACAGGTGTTTTTCAGAAAGGCAAATTAGCTTCTGGAGGGGGGGATTGTTGTAGTGAATAATTGCATATGTAGTCGTCTCAGTTGGACTGAGAAATGGTGTTAAAAAAATAACTGTAGATGCCATACTCCACATTTGATTCATTTAAAAGCAAGGGGCACTCTAGCTTTATACCATGGAGAGTCAACACAAAGGAGACCTTACATATTTAAGTCACCTGTCCTACACCTAAATAAGTTTAAATATTCAAGTTTCCAGTAATTTCCCGTATAGGATAAAATAATTTGGCTAAACTACTTAAGTAGCAAAAGAAATTTGTATCTATGAGAAACTTGTTTACTCCCAAATTTGCACTAAAGTACCAAGTTCAAATGAACAGGTGGGTTCAAAGTACAGATGCTTTCAATATCAGATATCGATAACATTTTGGAATACAACTTTTGCACGAGCGGGAGTAGTTATGTGTTATGCAGTTTCTAGAATTGGATATAATAGATTACATGAAACACTAAAAGAAATGTAAATTTCATGTCATCCTTAAGCACAACCATGCAATAATCACTGCGTTTAATTACAACAAGTCAAGAACTGGAACAAAAAATTATCCAATACAACAATACTTGTGCTGGGAATATTACACTGATCCCTGCCACTTGTATAGGTGTTTACCAAAAAATAATTGTATTCCCGGCTACCTGTTGAAGTCCATGGGTGCCAAATTAGAGGGCAAAAAATACCTTTCACATTAGCTTTTTCTGATAGGGTTGTCGCACAGCGAAGGGCATGATCAAAATAAAGGGAATATCGGCATGTTCATGATCAAAATAAAGGGAATATCAGCATGTTCGGACCATGGACCATTTTGATGTGCGGATTTTTTATGGTATAGAAATTTACAAATAAAATCTCGTTGCAAGTATAGTTTCTAAACCAACAAAGAATTCTCTCATACAAAAACTTGGTTGTCACAAGTAATAAACCCCAAAAATATAAATCGAAGTATTCAAACCTCGGGTCGTCTTTCAAAGGAATTACAGGGAAGTGTTCTTGTTATTAGTTATGGGACAAGTATTTAGGGGTTTTGGATAAGGGACAAGAGAAGTAAATTGCGAGAATTAAACTAATAGCTAAGAAGGCTCTTGGCAAGGAATGAGAACTAGAAGTTCTATCCTCATTATCCTCCTCAATTGTGACAAGAATTATCCATTGCTCCACTTAGTCAAGCTCTAACTATGAAGGAAAGTCAAGTGGAAATGATCAATTTGATTCCTCAAGTCCTAGTCAACTTCTAAGGAGAGACTAGCTTTAGTGGAATTCAAATCAACTAGCAACTTTCAATTATTAATCAACAAAAGAGTTTGATAACTCAAGAGTCTCCAATTACTCAACCAAAGCCAAGAGGAGAAAAATCTACCCTAGCATCCTTCTAAGCATTTAATCAAACACTTGGAAGGCATAAAAGAAAAGTAAGATAAGATTGCAAGAAAAGTAAATCTACAACTACTAATTGCAAGGAATCAACAACGGCAATTCAAATCAACAATAAAGGAACATGAAACATAAATTGCATTAAAATAGAAATAGAATAAACAAGAGTGCATCAACATAAAAGTAAACAACCACAAGGAATAAAGTAGAAAACTAGAGAGAGGAAAGGTCGGGGAACAAGAAATTGTAAAGGAAAAGTAAATCAAAGCATAAATTAAACCTAGATCTAAGAAATCCTAATCTAGATCTAACCTAATTCTCTAGAGAGAAGAGAGAGCTTCTCTCTCTAGAAACTAACTAAAGCATTCCCTCCAAAATTCAATTATGACTTCCCCCTCTTGACTCCTCTTGATTTTTGCATGTAATAGGCTCGGAAATAGAGTTTGATTTGGGCTTAGGAAGCCCAGAAATCACCATCAGCGTTTTCACTTTAATGAGGTCACACGCGAGCATCGACCAGTACGCGTCGCTTGGCAATTTTCCATCCATGCGTACGTGTTATGTATGCGTACGCATCAGTGAATGCATCCCAAATCCGTGATTTTCCATGATTTCTCCACTTTGCATGCTTTTCTCTTTGCTCCTTTGATCCATTCCTAGCATTCTCAACCTGAAATCACTAACAAACACATCAAGGCATCTAGTGGAATCAAAGGTGAATTAAAATCAACCAATTAAGGGTCTAAAAAGCATGTTTTTACACTTAAGCAGAAATTAAGAGAAAGTCATGAAACCATGCTATTTTATTGAATAAATATGGGAAAAGTGGATAAAATTCACCCAAATTAAGCACAAGATGTACCATGAAATAGTGGTTCATCAAGTTCCTCCAATACTTCAACGCAGCATTGACGATCTTCTCTCGATTGTCATTGTGATATCTAAGAAACATGTCGATAGCTAGGCGCATGCGGCTGTAGTTGGTTACTTTCTGTAGATATTGGTGTCAAACAGTTAGTGTATTGTCACAACAATATACAACAGATTTAGTGTGACATTAGTTTACCTCAACGTCGTAAGTACCCCATAGATGATACATTATCATCCATTGAGCAAAAAACATCCCACAATCGTTGCTAGCATGTGCGGAGTAGTGCAAAGAAATAGAACCACACATTAGTTCACCGGTAAAAGAGGACAACCTAAATAAGCCCATGTGGCTAGCATAGACATGCTAACATAGACAGTAATAAACAACTTATGAATAAAGTTACACAACAAGAATGGATATAATTTCCAAAGCCAGTTCAGAAGTCGTAGAACAATAGTTAGGCGTACTCTATCCTTGCATGAAAGTAGTGTAGTTTGAATGAGTTTACCTAAGCATATGTTTTTTTTTAAACTAATACAAGTCAACTTTCTTTAATTATATTTTAGCCTAAATTTTAAACCTGTAAATGGAGGAACCACAACATTTATTCTCAATAAAACATCGGTTACCTTTCAGTCAGGAAAAATTAACTTCTCACATTTGTGGAAACGTAAACCCTTTAAAAGGAACATAAGTTATTCGAATTGCAAGATCGAAATGCAATGATTAGAATGGTCTGCGTGATGGAAAATAAATGTGGTCGACAGATCAACATGAATGCATTAAAAATAGGAACATATGAACTCCACATTATTTAATACTTTCTGCCATTCATGAAGCAAACTAGAAACGCAAGTCATTACCACTGTCGACTACTCATTTTATTTTCTACAATAACATAATACAAAAAACATAGGACTAAAAGTACCTGTAAGTATCTTGCTGTACTACTACTGGCTTGATAATTTCATAGTCGCTGACAAGTTCTCGACCCTTCTCAGGCACATCATACCACCTGTCATGGTCGAGTAGCTCCTCTAGGAATATGGTCTGTTCAAGGAGTTAAGTTTTTTTTTTAATTTACAATGAGTAGCAGCAATAAAATGGGAGTCGAAGAAAAGTATTTATGTGTTTTGCTAACCACTTTCTTGATCTCTCTACGACGCTTTGCTCTTGTATCCGCCAACTTGAGTGAATCAAGATAAACTACCTGCCGGTGAACTACGTCGACAACCGCAAGAAACCGATGATTGTCACACCAGATGGGATAGTATATCTATGGATGTCATACATGATTAAGATACCTGGTCAACCATTTTAGCGTCAGAGTGGACAAGGCCAGGTATTAGTACAAAATTGCTGTTGGCTTACCTTGCAGACATGATTGACCTTGCCTATGAATGTTGTCTCGATGGCGGTTAAAGTTGCATGCGGAACTGGGCCTCTGCTTGTTGCAATATACTGTGAACGAAAAATGGCACACCCCATGAAGTGTTCAGTTACAAAATATGAACTTTGTGGACGACCGATAAGTCAACCATGAAAAAGCTGTAAAACAATACACAATAATTAACGATATACTCATCGCGAAGGTTGTTGGTAGAAACCAGTACAACTTAGTTGTCTCCAGCCTAAGCATTGACGCCACGAGAATCAGAACCTACACCATTGATGGAGGACATCCAACAGAAAAAATATATTAATGGAAAAAGATAAATGAGATTGTGTTGCATGCGGAAATTAATTTAATATTTGAGGCAAACAGGTTAATTACGTCATCTACGACTTTTTTTTCCTGGTTTTAGCGACCTCAACGCCCTCCTGGTGATTGCGCAGTGTGCGTTAGGAACAAGTAACTCCTTACAACAACAAAAGCAGGTTTAGTTATATTTCTTGAAATAATACTACTCGATTAACAAGCTGTAAGGTTGTATGGTAGAAGGCAACTTACTCTTGATCCATTATTGGGATGAATATGTATGCTGCAGTGGCTAAGTCAAATCCAAGAATCTTTCATGTCAGTGGTGGGGACGAACGTCATCAGCATTCCCTTAGATGACAAATGGTTCAAAGATTACTTGTATGAAATCGGAGGTGTGTGACCACTCCTCTACAAGACTTGGTTTTAAAGAAACATTTGGTAGAGATGCATTTTACCTCAGGAACTAGGGGCCCAATCTCATTTGCCCATTGTCTAAGATCGATACATCGTTGCTGGAGGAAGTTAGGGTGGTCTGAGGTTAACTGAATCCGAAATGTGCTACTAGTGACATATGACCTGTCTTTGTTCATCCCCTCATTCCTATCGGTCGACAAACTTAACAAAATCTTTTTTCCCTTACGCAAAATGCCTCTAGACCCCTTCTTCCCAGATGATTTAGATCGGCTGTGATGGTGAATAAAGTGGAAGGAGCCGTTATCCGAGCTTGTTAGTGGTGTAGTAGTGGGTACATAATCAGGATCTTCTCTACTAGTGGTTGTTGTACTAGTCTTTCGCATCTTGTACGCATGGATTGTCTTATTTGCATTGTTTGTCGTTATTCCAGCTTTTGGAAAAGCTTTCACGTTTGACTGCACCGCATGTGGAGAGTTGTTGCCAATGATTGGAGAATCCACCCTGGGACCCAGAGCTTGTTTGAGCATTCCCATCACAGACTCATTGAATTGACCCTGGTTAGCCACGATATACTTCAATTCCATTATCTGGTTCTGGATTAATTTGACTTCGTCAGCCAGGGCAGACTTGGCCTGTGCGCTGCCTGCTATTGCGTCACCGTCATCCTTACTATACATAGATAACACAATCAGAAAGCTCAGCCGATAAACAAACTAGATTCATTTTGAAACCAAAATAAACCATTACAAGCAGGGTCGGGTCTAAGGGGGTCAAGTACTGTCCTTGGCCCCCAAGATTTTGAAGACGTATATATATCAAGTATGTGTATGATAAAATAAAAAAATATTTAGCGATCATATATGTAATTATTTTTAATCATGTGATTGGTTTAAGTTTCAGTTATCTCCTTCAATATTTCACTTAATCAAATTTATATCATACAGTCAAGTCTTTATACTCTGTCAAATTAATTTTTATATGCTGAATTGTATGGATACAATGACGTACATCATTTTGTTTTAACATCGTACTCTCTACTTTAGATATTCTTTTCTGGTAAATAATACAAAGTACTTTTTCATATTGTGATCTTTTTTATATGTAATTGTCATATGGAAAACAAAATTACGAACAAGAATTCTATATTTTCTCTATAGCAATCCTTAAAAGTTAAAAAAATGGAAGTTAAGGAAATAAATATCATGCATAAATTACTCCTATATAATAAACAATACAAAAAATAATAAAAATTTTACATAAAATTCGGCTCCTACATCAAAATTTCTAGATTCATCCCTGATTATAAGAAAGTTCGATTACAAGAAACGATTATAAGAAACGATGAAAATAAGTTGTGATTATGATGCGAGAAACCTGATATTTGGAACCACTGTTGCGGAGCCCCTTTTCTACGAAGCACGCGCTTAGGTTGCGGTTGTTTGTAACGATCTGCGGTAGACTTCGGGACCTCCTCATCGGAAGAAACGTCCACCGTGGTTGGGCTCCAAATTGACGCCATGAGCTTCACAGTGTGGACCTGCTATGAGAAGCCATAGTTAATTCTCCACTCGTTCAATGGTGCATGTAGGATTTCAGCAAGAGCAATGCTAGGGGACCAGTAACATTTGTGATTGGTAGCCATCAACTAGCCATCAATGATGATTTGATGGTGTGAGATTGGTGTGAGATTTCATCCAATGGCTCACCTTTCTCTGCTGGTTACATGCTGGCCAAAATGCAATTTTATTGCTGGTCCCTAGACTTTTTCTTTCAGCAATTAGGAGATATAATAGATGGTTTTTAACGCCCGTGTGAGGGTTTCCATGTGGAGAACTAGTTTGAATGTTAATGGAGGAGATTTTCTTTTGCTATTCACATGAATAGATTTTTTTTGTCAGGACATGAATAGGCTAGACAATGGTTTCGAGTATATTTTTGGGCCTACTAAGTTATGCTTTAAAAAAAGAGAGAGAACCACTGTGGAGGAGGTTCAGGAGCAGATGGACGACTATGATGATAACTGCTGGAAGCACTACGAAACACTGAAGGAAGCGCAGCATGGGTGGGAGAATTACTTCGGTGGAGGAAATCATATCGAAGACTGACGACGGATCCAGGAAGGAAGCGCACTAATGGGGATTCAACTTGCTATCCGCGGGGAGAAGGAGTGGATGGCTATCCATATACTGAAATTGCACTACAAGCAGCACAGTGATACCATGTTCGAGAATTTCGAAGGTAAGCCAATCATAATAGTTATTTAAAATGCGGTTCTGTTACCACATGCTCACCTATTTTGAGTTGTAGGTGATGATTTTGTTCTAGACTTGCCAGCCTCCCCCCTCATTAGCCCAAGCTTGCAAGATTGGCTATTAAAAGTATGCAAACAACTAAGTATGCAAACAACTAAGTATCCTAGACCCCATATACCGAACCGTTGTTGGGTCCGTGGGAGATACTCGCCGATGTTATCGCTATCTAGTTGCCTTGATTCCACCTGAATCTGCAACCGCTAGCGTCCTCTGCAGCCGAATCTCTTTTGATCCCGCAATTGCCCATGAGGATGTTGCCTGCGTCGGCCTCGACACACTTTCTCGGTTGCTGGGAAGACCAATTCATGACTACAACTTTGAAGTAGTTGACAAGTGGAAGGATAGGTTCGCAGAGCTTGCAGCAGATCTAGAAACAATAGAAGTCAAACTCAACTACTTAAACTACGCAAAAAACCAACTGGAGGACACACTTGACAGTATCGGTAGAGCTCATCACCCAAGGGAAGGTTGTGGAAGAACCAGCCGTCGCAGGGGTTAGTATTCATGCGGTAAACCCTCACATACAACTCACAACTTGCATGCACGTAGCTACGTCACGCTTTATCATGCTAATATTAGATTATGTCGTCCACTAAGTTGAATCCCTATCACAATCTTCAACGATATATTTACAAAAATGTAATTGTGCCCAATATGTGGTCGTGGTCATGCTATTTCGAAAAAGGAAATGTAGTTATTGTTTGATTAAGACAATTTAATCGGGTATCATGGATTTAAAATGACAAGTTCATCTTAATTATTCATGAAAAGGGATTTCATAGATTGCACAACATTGAGTAAGAACAATTAATTGTCTTTACAGATTAATTATAACATAAAAATAAGTAGATTTTTTATGACTACTTTTTCTTTTCAATATTAGAAATAAACTTTATTAAGATATTTTTTTAACTGTTATCATTGAAGATATTTAATATAATATTTGATAGGCAAATATTATCAAAACTAAAGTTCAACACTTTAAATAATTTTTATAGGAACTGACCCTAAAATACGTTTTTATAACATTATTAACTTTGATTGAATTTCCGAGGATAATACGTCTTTTTTTTTTCAGAAAAAATTGAAGATGTAGTCTTTTCGACTGAACTTCGTATTATTGAAGTTTTATATTCTCCTTTTAAAGCAAATATTTTCTGTTAAAAAATATACCAAGTTTTTATTTTGTGATTATCGTAGTTAGTTTTACAAAATTTGGAATATATGAACGGTCATGTATTTAATAAATTCTTCACATTAACAAACAACTAAAAATGTCTCAAACTATTGAATATCTAAATGTCTCAAACTATTGATGAATATCTAAATGTCTCTGTTTAGCAAGAAATTTTAATAAATCATGCATGAAGAATAAAATAATATACTAGATCTAATAAATTACAAATATTTAACTTTTAAAAAATTTTAAAGAGTTATTAAAATTCTGAAGGATTTCGTACTTTGTATTTATTAAATTAAGTAATTTGATCACACAGAATTTAACAAGGTAAATATAATGCATCGAAGGTCTATGTTGTATATTGTTAGAAGATCTTGATACAATTGTATAATAATTGTTTTATATGTAACAAAATTATTAATTTTTATTCAAGAAATTTATCATAACTATAACGACTCATTGTTAACAAATAACTTTAATAAAATAACAGATATTTATGCCGTAAATGATAATTAGAAAAATATATGTATACAATATTGTTACTGTAATGTATATGATATCTATATCGTAATGTGTATTTGTGCCCATATTTAAGAAAAAATTAGTTGTGTCTAAAATATTTTTATATTATTAAATATTCAAACAATATTAAAAGCTTTTGTATTACGCAAATATAATTTGTTAAAATCAAATTGATTTATGATAAGAAAAACAAAAAAAAACAATAACCGAAAATTCTTGCCACACAGATTGAGTAGTTAATTAAGTAAAGTTAAGCTTAATTTGTCAAACATAAAAGATATTATTAGTTATTAATAGTTTTCTTAAATTTATATATATAAAACTTAATTATTTTAATTATGTTATCTAAAAAAAATCAATTCGTATACTGAAATTAGTCACCGAAATTAATGATTAATATATTTGTATGAAAATACATGTGTGATTTAATTTAAATTTAACTAGTATTTTTATCCATAATAACATTACGAGAATATAAATCTTACAAAATTACGTTGGTCTTGATACTATAGATTATGGGTAAAATAATTATAGGATTAAACTACTTTTATAAAAAAAAATTGTAAAAGACAAAAGTCTCCTTTGAATACGACGATCAGGGTCTCCGTAAATACAAAAAAAATCAATTTTTTAATTATTCTTTTCATATGAAAGAACTTAATTTTTTATTAATAATAAATTTTAATATTCGTTATCTAAAATTTAAAAAAATTTAACTTGTATACTCTTATATTTGATTAGATATTAAGTCTGTTGCAGAAATAAAAATAATTAATTTTTATATTTACTATTTAAAAATAATATTTGTCACTATATATATTAGCATAAAAAATTTATATCGGTTCTAACTTTTAATAACAATATTAGTATTTTTTTTAAATTATATATAATAAATATTTGATAGAAAAAAATAAAAACATATATCAGAAAGATAACCAATAAAAATTTAAAATTAAATAAAAAATGCACATAATAATATTTTTTATTTAAATTATATTATGTTGTTAATTTTATGTTTTGTAGAATAAAACGATAGAGAAAAATAGAGAATGAGAGAAAATAAAAAAAAAAGAAAAAAAAATGGGAGAAGGAGTTTGTTAATTTTGAAAGTTAAATTAAAATTTTATTTTATTTACAATAAAAGAATATTTGGTGGTACATTTTGATTTGATAAATTAATAATATAAAATATAAATTATATATAGAGTGCAGAGAATAGAGAGAAATAAAAAAGAAAGAGAGACAGATAAGAGAACAAATGTCCAATCTGAAAAAAACACGTTACACTTTTGAAGAGAGTACACTGGAAGAGTTGATTGAGTCAAACACGGTAAAATTTTTTATGGACAGGGATAAATAGTTTGAATCTCTAGTCAAAATCAATTGAACTTCTAATTGAGAGAGATTGCCAACAGAAAAACACATCTAGGAGAGATCAAACGACCGCGATTCCGACAATAGGCAAGCGACTCCGCGACAGAGTTGAGGTGCGCCGGCAAAAAGAAACCATCAGCATGGTTTACAGTAACTTGAGCAATGCCAACAGGAGAATTTAAGTTGGAGGAAGAGATAAGCCTACTCCGACAGCTACGGCATCGTATGGCCGACAGAGAGTTCCTAGGCGATGAAAAACGTGGAATTCAGTAGTTGATAGGTGATGACATGTCACCATGTCATGTTTTTCTATGCTTTTTCATACAATAAATTGATGATTAGTGCTTAAATATTGCATTCTTTTGTGCTTAATTGGAATATTTCCTTGATCTTTTAATTTTATAAATCTTGTGGGAAATAAGAAGAAAAAGAAGCAAAGAAGTACAAAATAAGCTAAAAAGGAGAAAAAAAAAGAGCTTTGGGGCACACTTTGAAGTTGGAGCACACTTTGGAGCCTTAGGCCACGCTTTTAAAAGCGTGGCCCATGACCAAATTAAAGGAGAATAGGCAATCAGCACACAATGCTCCGCTCTTGGCAAGAGCAGAGCATCATCGTGATGCAATTTCAAGTTGGAAGCAAGAATTTTCACTAAGTTAAGCATGGGCGCTCACAGCATGACTATGCCTCCTTCAAAGGGCTATAACTTGAGATACAGACGTCCAATTGATGTGCTTTTAGTTGCGTTGGAAAGCTGACATTTAGAGCTTTCCAACGATATATAGCAATCCATATTTGGCGTACAATTGAGGAATGAGTAAAAGGCATCTTTAAGGGCAAAAAATAAGCAAAAATAAACCAAAGTGCTTCCACCAAGGCTCGAAGAGGGAGACACAAGGAAACCAAGGAAGTAGCGCTCTCAAGGAGAGCAGAGTGCTCTCTTGGAGAGAATTGTCGTGCTCTCACCCAAAGAAAATGCAAGAAAATTGGCGTGGAGTACTTTCACCAAGGCTTGAACCTGGCACCTCACCAAGGAAGCAAGGATGCTCCACTCCCCACAAGAGCAGAGCACTATCCTGATTGCTACCCAACCTTGTCGCACAACAAAGAGGCCAAAGACAAGCCTCAATGCTCCGCTCACCACAAGAGCATAGCACTCTACTGGGAGCAAACACTCTTGAGCCAAAATTCAACCAAAATTCCATTTAAATTCAATTCCTCTCCATATTGAATCAAGGCCAACCAAACCCATTTCTCCTCAAATCCAAGCAAGCAAAGCCTACATCATCACTCAAAGGCACATGGATCAATTAGATTAGGATTTTCATTTTAATTGTAATTTGTTTTAATTTTATTTTCATTTTCACTTTGTAAAGCCTATATAAAGGCATCAATTCGAGCTCCATTAGAAGAAGGCTAGCTCCACTAGGGAGCATTAGGAGGAGTAGTAGAGAGGTCTCTCTTTTAATTTTTCTTTCTGTTTTGAATCTGGAGTGAGATTGGAGGAATTCTGTTTCATTCTCACTTTGAGAATTCTCTTTGTTTACTTTCTGCATAATTCTAAGAAATTGAGGATTGAATTTGAGTTTTCATTTATTTCTTTCATCTTCTTTTTCTTTTGCAAATTGTTCTCTGAATTGATCAAGGAAGGGCTTGAGATCTAGACTTGTTCTTTAGTCTCATTGATTCCCTGAGATCTTCACTTGTCTTTTTAGATTTCATAATTGAATTGAGTTTTCTTGCTGATTCACTTTTTTGCTACAATTTCTTTCTCTGCAATTTTTACTTTCTGCTGCATTGCTTCCAATTTACATTTTCTGCACATTTACATTCTACACTTTACCTTTGAGCTTGCTGCAAATCTAAATTTACTTTTCTTGCCTTGGATCTATTGCTTTCTTTAATTTCCAGCACCCCAACACCTTTACATTTGATGCAATTTACATTTCTTGTCATTTAAGATTTTGTCAATTTACTTTTCTTGCTCTTTAAGTTTCAATCACTTTACCTTCTGCAATTTAAGTTCACTGCTATTTACATTCTGTTGCAACAATTCTCACTCATCAATGTTAGCTTGACTAAACTAATCACCCAATAAAGTTGCTTGATCCATCAATCCCTGTGGGATCGACCTCACTCAAAGTGAGTTATTACTACTTGATGCGACCCGGTACACTTGCCAGTTGGATCTGTGTGTTTGGAAATTTGTTTTTCCACAAAAACCACATCAAGTTTTTGGCGCCATTGCCGGGGATTGATTAGATCAACAATGATTATGTGGGTGAGAAGTCTAGATCAAGCATTTTCTTTGTTTTTGTTCTCTGTTTTAAATTGAAACCAAGGTGTTTGTGTTTTTGCCTCACTAAGCAAATCTCATATGAGACATGAATTTCAATTTTCATTGATGTTGCATTTTACAAAATATAAATGGAGTTCAACTCATCTTATGGTCAAACAAAATTTTATGGGATATCACCCACCATCACCAATCTCTAATGGTGGCTGAGAATATCACCAAGAATCAACAAATTCTGAGCACTCCAATCCATAGAGAAATGCTTCAGAACCACAAGATGAGCAAGAAAATCAGATGAGATATTTCCCTCCACCACAAAATGATGCAAGTCATTATTCTAATGGTGGCTGGGAGTATTACCAGGAAACTGCAAATTCTGAGCAGTCAACTCACATGAGAGAGTGTCCGACCTCACCTTTCAGTTCTACATTTGACAATTCTTCATCACCTAAATATGTCTCAGCACAAACTTCCAAGAGCCAAAGACTCTCAAGGATTGAGTCCATGCTCAAAGGATTTGAGGAGAAGACAAAGAAACACGAGAAAAAACTAGAAAATTCCCTCACAAACATGGAAGTAATGTTAGCTCAATTGGTGAGTGCAACAAAGAAAGAGGAAGGGCAAGATGAGGAAGCCTCTGTATCAAGTGAACTTTCAATGAAGAATGAGGTTGTTGAAAATGAAACTGCACCTGAGGTGACAAAGGAACATGAAAATTCACAACCCTCACAAACTTTCCTTGAATCTGTGATCGAAAAATATGAAGAGGAGATGAAGAAATCTTGGGAAGAAAAAAAAATCTCCTCCATGAAAAAGCTATTAAGTCAAATGTTGAGTACAAGGGAAGGAGTGGAGGAGCAAGAAAGTTTGAGAAAGACACTCAAGAGGAGTCACACTCAAGTGAAGCAAAGAAGTGCAAAGAGGAAGGGCTCATGGAACCACCAATTCAAGAGGCTCTTAATGAAGGCAAAACTCCAATAATCACACAGCAACCAAGTCTTGAATCCAAAGAAGTGAAGGCAATTGACAAAAGCACCAAGAAGAGGATTGTGACCAAGACATCAAGGACAACATTCAAGAAAAGGTCAACTGCAAACAATCCTTCCCCTGATCAAGCAAGCAAGCTCAATCAAGCCAATTTCAAAAGAAAGCTTGCTGAAAGGAGACCAAGACAGGGGACAATAGCTGAAACTTCTCCTCCCTTGAAGTCATTCCTCTTAACAAACTGGAAGAAAAGGAAGAAAGTGAAGAATAGGTAAACAGTAGGTAACATTCCTTCTCCTTGCCTTGTTTAAATTCCAATAAATTGGCATATGATCACATTCTAAGTTTGGTGTTGCCCTGCAACAAATTGTTTTCAACTCCTTTGGATGATTGCATCAATTCTACATGAAAGTGTCACACTAAGATTCTAAGTTTGGTGTGCCACTTATTTTCTATGCAAATCATTCAAGCAACACTACTTGACTGCATAATCATAATGCCTCCGCAGTTTTATTTTTCTCTTTTAATTTGACACTTTCTCATTCTACTTGCTTTAGTCATTTTTTGTTTTTAAATGCTTTCATTTAGTTTGCTTATTAACTGTTTTTGTTAATACATCACCAAGACATCCTTATTCATGACAGACTCTTCATTTGGTGGTTGTATTTAACAAATAACAGTTTCTTTTGTTTAGTTTTAGTTCAAATAAATTGACATATGGTTGCATTCTAAGTTTGGTGTTGCTATGCAACAAAATTTGGTTCCAATGCTTACTAGATACTTGCATTAATTTTAAGTGAAAGTGTCACACTAAGTTTGGTGTGCCACTTATCTTTTATGCAATGTATTATGCTCACCTTCTTATGTTTGCAATCAAAATGTCTCTGTCTCTGGTGCCTTGATTGTTATCTTTCATTTTTCTTGCTTAAAACACATGTGCTACAAACATTTTATTGTGTAAGACATTCATGATCCATCTTAGCCCCATAGCCATAGTTCTAATTGTTGCTTGAGGATGAGCAAGCATTCTGAGTTTGGCAAGGGAAAGGGAAGAATAAGAGGAAAATGACAACAATAGAGAAGATGGACTATAAGGTTATTGTAAAGTTCCTTTTCCTCTCCTTTGTTTTCAGCACTCTAAATTGCATGATTGTCTTTATATTCTCTGTATGCATGTGTGGTATGACTAAGCATAGCTTGAATTTTGATTGAAACATGGTGCTGTGACATTATAAATACCAACTTGAATTCTGTGAGTTCAAAAGCAGTAAATCATCATGATCATAAACAAACAAGGAATTAAAGAAGAGTTTAGCATGTGCATACAAGTATTGGAAACCTAGTATGATTAATTGTTGCTCAATTGCATTAAATTTTATTTAATTGAAGTTTTCATCTAGAACATTTTGTGAAATCTTTTGAAATCATGAAAACCTTGAAAAAAAAAGTAAATGCAAAAAAGGGCAAGAAAAGAAAAAGGGAAAGAATGAGAAAGCTGAAGGCTCTGAGTACCAATGGAAATTTATTTGTTAAGTTCTTGTGGTGTTTATGTATCAAGCCAAATGCTTGAAAACAAAACACTTAGAAGTCAAGGCTAGGCTCAAGTGCAAAAGCACTCCCTCAAAGCTCAAGGCTCTGAGCATCAATGATTAGAGAGTCAAGAAAAGAAACAAATGAGCTTAATGAAGTCCTCTAATTAAATGCTTGTGGTGCTTATATATCAACTGGTAATACTTGAAAACAAAGCATTTAAAAGTCGTAGCTTTGTTATTAACCCATGGGGCAAAGCACCCAAAAGGAGAAGCTAAAAAAAAAATCAAAAGCTTGTTTCAAGGAAGAATTATAAGAAAAAGATTTCATAAATTGAGCTAGATAGAAGCATCAATCATTTACATTTCTTTTGTGATTGAAGCATGCATAGAAAACTAGCTTACCATGAACATTGAGTTGCTATTCTTCTTACCTTGGATTGTCAATCTTTATTGCATGATTCTTTTCTTGCTTGGGGACAAGCAAGGTTTAAGTTTGGTGTTGTGATAACATGTCACCATGTCATGTTTTTCTATGCTTTTTCATACAATAAATTGATGATTAGTGCTTAAATATTGTATTCTTTTGTGCTTAATTGGAATATTTTCTTGATCTTTTAACTTTATAAATCTTGTAGGAAATAAGAAGAAAAAGAAGCAAAGAAGCACAAAATAAGCTAAAAAGGAGAAAAAAGAGCTTTGGGACACACTTTGAAGTTGGAGCACACTTTGGAGCCTTAGGCCACGCTTTTAAAAGCGTGGCCCATGACCAAATTAAAGGAGAATAGGCAATCAGCACACAATGCTCCGCTCTTGCCAAGAGCAGAGCATCATCGTGATGCAATTTCAACTTGGAAGCAAGAATTTTCACTAAGTTAAGCTTGGGCGTTCACAGCATGACTATGCCTCCTTCAAAGGGCTATAACTTGAGCTACAAACGTCCAATTGATGTGCTTCTAGTTGCGATGGAAAGCTGACATTCAGAGCTTTCCAACGATATATAGCAATTTATATTTGGCATACAATTGAGGCATGAGTGAAAGGCATCTTTAAGGGCCAAAAACAAGCAAAAATAAACCAAAGTGCTTCCACCAAGGCTCGAAGAGGGAGACACAAGGAAACCAAGGAAGTGGCGCTGAGTGCTCTCTTGGAGAGCATTGTCGTTCTCTCACCCAAAGAAAATGCAAGAAAATTGGCGTGGAGTGCTTTCACCAAGGCTTGAACCTAGTACCTCACCAAGGAAGCAAGGATGCTCTGCTCCCCACAAGAGCAGAGCACTATCCTGATTGCTACCCAACCTTGTCGCACAACAAAGAGGCCAAAGACAAGCCTCAATGCTCCGCTCCCCACAAGAGCAGAGCACTCTACTGGGAGCAAACACTCATGGGCCAAAATTCAACCAAAATTCCATTTAAATTCAATTCCTCTCCAAATTGAATCAAGGCCAACCAAACCCATTTCTCCTCAAATCCAAAGCAAGCAAAGCCCACATCATCACTCAAAGGCACATGGATCAATTAGATTAGGATTTTCATTTTAATTGTAATTTATTTTAATTTTATTTTCATTTTCACTTTGTAAAGCCTATATAAAGGCATCAATTCGAGCTCCATTAGAAGAAGGCTAGCTCCACTAGGGAGCATTAGGAGTAGTAGTAGAGAGCTCTCTCTTTTAATTTTTTTTTTCTGTTTTGAATCTGGAGTGAGATTGGAGGAATTCTGTTTCATTCTCACTTTGAGAATTCTCTTTGTTTACTTTCTGCATAATTCTAAGAAATTGAGGATTGAATTTGAGTTTTCATTTATTTCTTTCATCTTCTTTTTCTTCTACAAATTGTTCTCTGAATTGATCAAGGAAGGGCTTGAGATCTAGACTTGTTCTCTAGTTTCATTGATTCCCTGAGATCTTCACTTGTCTTTTTAGATTTCATAATTGAATTGAGTTTTCTTGCTGATTCACTTTTCTGCAACAATTTCCTTCTCTGCAATTTTTACTTTCTGCTGCATTGCTTCAAATTTACATTTTCTGCACATTTACATTCTACACTTTACCTTTGAGCTTGTTGCAAATATGAATTTACTTTTCTTGCCTTGGATCTATTGCTTTCTTTAATTTCCAGCACCCCAGCCCCTTTTACATTTGATGCAATTTACATTTCTTGTCATTTAAGATTTTGTCAATTTACTTTTCTTGCTCTTTAAGTTTCAGTCACTTTACCTTCTACAATTTAAGTTCACTGCTATTTACATTCTGCTGCAATAATTCTCACTCACCAATGTTAGCTTGACTAAACTAATCACCCACTAAAGTTGCTTGATCCATCAATCTCTGTGGGATCGACCTCACTCTAAGTGAGTTATTACTACTTGATGCGACTCGATACACTTGCCGGTTGAATCTGTGTGTTTGAAAATTTGTTTTTCCACAAAAATCACATCAATAGGTTCACTCAGTATGGGTCTGTCTTTAGTTTTTGAAATTGGTTTCAAACTTACTTTGCTAGTAAAGGAAAACAAAATGATGAAAATTACTAATTAACTTGGTGTCTCACCTAATTTCGTTTTACTGTCCCTATAAAATGAGCTTATTGTTATCAACTTTTTATTACTAAATGTTGCATCAGTTTTACAATTTTAATTTAACTATAAATTGTTGCAAAATTTACACTTTTTAAAATTTTTTAAAAAATGGGTTATAAAATAAATTTCTAACATCATTGTTGCATTTTAATTTTAACAAAATGCTACTAAAATAGTTTGATTTTCCCATCTCTCTTTACAAATTAATTTAAAGTTTATTGTTTGTGAAATAATAAAAAACAGGCAACATGAGATTTTTTTTCGCTTATGAATCAATATTTTCTAAAAGAAAAAAATTTGGTAATAACTTAATTAAATAAACAATTAATTAGTCTTAAATTAAAATAATTAAACATATTTTATAAAAGTCATAAAATTAATGATAATTAATTTTTTATTATTTTAATTTTTTTATCCTAAAATATTTAAATTTTTTTATATATAAAAAATTCATTATTTCCAAAATTCATTATATCATGGCTTGGAAGTGGCGTACTGATTTTCGCTTGATTATGAGAGACGTAGATACCGTAGCAGTCACCATGATAAAGATGATGATGAGATCACACTCTCTGCATGCCAAACTTCTAGTGTTTTAAAAGGAGTTTGAGTTGAGTATTCAACGAGAATGTCCTACATCTTCTTAGTCTTTTAGGACTTTATTTTTTCTGTTTGGTTGTTTTTCTTCTCAGTCAACACAAGAAAAAAAAACAAAAGTCTTTAAATATAATATTACAAGCAGATGAAATATTAAAAACTCAATTTTTTACCATATTTAATCTAAAATACTATGAATCAAATGACAGTGAAGTTTTTAAATATCCTTTGAATTTAGCTGTTTCTGGTTTTTAATATTATATTTTTATTTGTAATAAGAGAAAAATATATGATATAATGAGTATCGTTTAACAAACGCTTTTAAAATAAACATATTGAAATATAATAAATATAACCATTAATTCAACATTTATCAATGAAAAATTACTAAAAACAAAAAAAATTGCATAAATAATACAAATAATTTCATAAAATATAGACTAATTTTTACCATTAAAAGAAAATAAAATAAATAACAAAAGTTAATATATAATTAGAATTTTTGATGTGTGGTACGATGTTATTTTATAACATAATAAATCATAACATTCTCATACATAAAAATGTAAATCCTAATATTACTCTTTTTTAGGGTTCATTTCTATACAAAGAATAATAATAATAGAAAAGAATAATATGTAATACAATTGGAGAATTTAAGTAAAATACTAATTGATAACTTAAAAAAATAATAAAACTAAAGATAACTTAATAAATTGAATATAAAATAAAAAAATAAAATACTTTTTTATGAGAATTATATAAAATTAATAATTTTTATTTATTTGAATAAAATCGATTGAATAAACATTGGTGGAGGATATGATTCTATTGGAAATCAGTTCTATAAGCTTTTGAAAATATAAGAGTTTTTATTATTATACCCATGGTTTTATATATATATATAAATTTGAATTCGTGATCTCTAACTGAGTATGAGGAGATTATGCCATTTTAGTTATAACTCGTTAGCATCGAAAGAGTCTTAATTATTTTAAAATTTTACAATTTATTATTTCATACGTCATATATATTATTTTATGTTTCACATTTCAGTATTATATTAATATAAAATTATGACAAAAACAAACAGCACTAACTTAGGAACCTCTATAACTATAATTAATCTTAATTTTCAAAGTGTAAAAAATACGTTAAATTATTACCTTCTTTAAATTTTCGTTTTTTCATCCACATTGACCTCTCCAAATTACTATATGGTTTGTGTCCAAAGTCCAAAATTTATTCATTTATCTTTTTTTGTTGGAGACCAAATAGGCTTTTAATATGATTGATTTTTGTCCACACAGTTATAGGCCCACCTAAAATAAACGATATTTGACCTGTAAAATTACATACTTATCCATGCGTTAAACTTTTTAAAGTTACCTTACTTATCTAAAAACCAGTTACATAATGCGGTAAATCAATGTAACTCTTCTTATTACCTGTCCTCAAATTATTGGTTGGTCAAATCTTGGGCATCTTTAGCAATTACTATCATGCTACCACAGAACTTACCTATATATATATATATACATAATACGGTAAATCAATGTAATTCCTCTTGCCACCTGTCCTCAAATTATTGATTGGTCAAATCTTAGGCATCTTTAGCCACTACTATCATGCTACCACATAACTTGCCCCTCTCTCTCTATATATATATATATAATTCATCCAAAGAAGAAAGCAAGAAATTAAATTCATACGTTGTCTTTGCTGTTAGCGTTAATTTTTAGTTTTGGTCTATTTTTTTATTGTCTAAATTGAGTTTATTTTTGAGACAATATAAGAAAATCTTTCATTCAACTATAATTTTTTAAGCTACATCTGAAAAGCGTAGTCGACTATTGATACACTTTTTCCTGTGTTACCTTTTTATAGGAGAATAGAAAATATATTTGTCATATCACTTGAAAAATGTCTCCTTAAATATTACGAAGATCAATTATAAAGTATAACCTTATCTTAATATTTATGAGTGCACTTTTTTCACCAAAGAGACCGCTTTTAAAGAATAACTTATTTGTTATGTTTTGAGTGTCCTTCAAAAATGTTTTCTAATGTATCTAATGCTAAATAAAAAAAACACTTGTAACATTTTGGTTTACTTTTCACCAAATCACATAGTCTGCACTAGAGAAGGAAGGTTTCCCCCTCACCACTTCAACACTCACCTTCACCCTTCTCCACTCACCGTCGCTCTTCTTCCCTATTCACTACTCACCATTATTTCACCTTCGTTCACCACTTATCGTTGTCGCCGCTCCTTGATGACCGGATATCACACCCCTCAAAATTTTGATTATAAATTCGTTCGTTTGGCAAGCGCACCAAAATTATCGTCAAGTAATAACCCACAGTGGAGTGGGATCCTATCCACAGAGATTGGTAGATTTGAGCAATTTTATTCAATTGGTGAATCAGTCAAGCTGAGCAATATAGAGTATGGTTGCAGAATTGTAAATGGGCAGGAAAGTAAATGACTCAAAAGTAAAGAGAAACAGTAAAGTGCATAAAAGGAAATGGCAAGAATGTAAAGTGCAGAAACATAAATGACTGAATTATACATGGGAATGGGGATTGACAGAATTGTAAAGAAAGCTATAAAGAATGTGGAAGATAAGGATAGAGGAATTCATTGAGATTGGGAGATATTATTCTCTTTGAATTAAATCCAGCTCATCTCATCTTCAAGCATGCAACTCATTGACCTCTTGGCAATCATAATTGATTGAGCCCCAATCCCTTGGTGACTCAATCTCTCAAATCTTGATAATCAGCCAATTCCTTGGTCTAATTGCTCATGAAGAGAGATATGCTTGGTCCCTGATTATACCACACATCATTGTAGATCCAGAATAATGGGTGGATTATATGTCACCATATCCAATCACCAAAACCCAGATTTCACTCAAGTATGAGAAGCGATTTCAAGCATGGTTCCATGTTTTCTTTTCCAAGGTTCCCATGAAACGCATTTTGCAGTCAACCTCTTTCCCAAGATGATTGAACACTAGCATTAAAATGAAATTCCTTCTAGCAAATCAAAGAGAAGATGAAGAGAAGAAGAAATTCACTATCATTAATCCATCAAGTACAACAAAACTCCCTCTCTTAATGAGAGGGAATTTAGCTACTCATAGCTTAGAGAAAAGTACAAGAGATGGAAGAGATGATGTGAAAGTAAATCTAAAACTACTTTAAAACTACTATCCAACCCTCCATAACATCCCCCTTCTCAGTACTTCCAGGGGTTATTTATAGTACTCCTACTACTAGAATTAAGAAAATACAAAAAGAAAAGAAAATTACAATTAGAGGAAAAAAGAAAACTCAAGAAACGTGACCTCTAGTGGCTGGCGTGTGACCGGTGCTTCAGTGGCGTGCCATGCTCAGCTCCAATTAGGCTTGGCGCACCACGCCCAGCTCTCAAGTGGCACGCCCCCATGTGTTGATATCCCTGGCGTGCCATGCCTTCGATCCCAAGTGGCACGCCCAAGGTCTTCTCAAGCTTTCGTTAGCCTGGCATGCCACGCCTTCAATCCCAAGTGGCACGCCCAGGCTTTTGTTGGGCCTTTGCTAGCATGGCGTGCCACGCCTTCGATCCCAAGTGGCACGCCCAAGCCTTTGTCTTCCTCCTCTCCATTCTGGAAAGTTGTATGAGCATGCCACGTGATAAACCACTATTTTATGGTTTATCTTGTGCTCAATTGAGTGGTTGTTATTAACTTTTTACCCACTTATTCATATGATTTGCATGTTTTACATTTTCCTTCCTGATTCTGTGCTATGATTGAAAACATGCTTCTTTGGTCGTAATTTTGCTGTGTTTAATCCTCTCTTATTACCATTCGATGCCTTGATATGTGTGTTAAGCAATTTCAGAGATTACAGGGCAGGAATGGCTTAGAGGATGGAAAGGAAGCATGCAAAAGTAGAAGGAATACAATGAACTGAAGGAACTGCTAAAGTTGTCCAGCCTGACCTCTTGGTACTAAATCGACCATAACTTGAGCTACAAAAGTTCAAATGATGCGGTTCCATTTGCGTTGGAAAGCTAACATCCGGGGCTTCACAACGATATATAATTTGCCATAGCTGCCTTGAAGTTAGGCGATGCGAATGCGTGGATGACGTGCCCGCTCGCATCTGCGAACTTCAATCCACGCAAACGCGTGGACGACGCCTCCGCGTCACTTTCCCGCGACCTGTACGTACCAGAGCGATTTCTGAGCTGTTTCTGACCTAGTTTTCGGCCCAGAAAACACAGATTAGAGGCTATAAAGTGGGGGAATACATCCATACATCATACAACATACATTCATTCATAAGTCACACTTTTCATAATTTAGATGTAGTTTTTAGAGAGAGAGGCTCTCTCCTCTCTCTTAGGATTAGGATTAGGACTCCTCTTAAAGGACTTAGGAATATTTTTATCTTCTTCATCACAGGTCAATGTTCTTTTTGTTTATTTTCTCTTTTATTTGTTTATGAACTTTTCATATTAGGATTTTCTTAATTAATATAATTTGAGGTATTTCAGACTCATGATTGCTTTCTTCTATTTATTATATAAATAATTTAGATTTTTTCCTTTTGGCTTTGGTTGATTAATTGGTGACTCTTGAGTTGTCAAACACATCGTGATTGATAATTGTTACCTTTGCTGATTAATTTAGATTCCTATAACTCTAGCCTTTCCTTAAGGAGTTGACTAGGACTTTAGGTGTTAAATTGATTTGTCCACTTAACTTACCTTCATAGTTAGAGGTTGACTGAGTGGTAGCAAAAATATAATTCTCATCACCATTGATAAGGATAACTAGGATAGGACTTCCAGTTTTCATACCTTGCCAATAGATTTTCTAATTATTAATTTATTTTTCTTATCAATTATATTATTTGCTCAAACCTTTTCAAAACCCCAAAATATACCTTTGCATAACCAATAATAAATCATACTTTCCTGCAATTCCTTGAGAAGACGACCCGAGGTTTAAATACTTCGGTTATCAATTCCAAAGGGGTTTGTTACTTGTGACAACCAAACGTTTGTACGAAAGGATTTTCTGTTGGTTTAGAAGCTATACTTACAACGCGATTACATTTGTGAATTTCTTTACCGATAGAAAATCCGATCGTCAAAATGGCGCCGTTGCCGGGAAATTGCAAACGTGTGCCTTATTATTGGTTATTGTAAATATTTTTCAAAAAAAAAATCATATTTTTATTTTAAATTTTTTTATCTTATCTTCTTTTTTCAAAAAATCATATCTTTTTCAAAATCTTTTCTTTTTGTTAGTTTTTGTTTTCTCCTACTACTATGAACTCTCACCCCTCTGGCTTCAAGTTTGATTCCAATGCTGTTGTTAGGAATGGGAACTATAATGAGAACGGGAATCAAGGTTGGAAGAATCAAAGATGGGAGGAGCCACAAGGATTTAATCAACCCTCATGGCAACAACTACCTCCAATGGACTATCAACAACCATTTTGTGATGCATATCAAGGCAATGGCTATGGTGAACGCTCTTTTGATTATCAACAACCACCACCATATGCCTATGAATCCCCTCCTAAACATGACTTTGGACCACCATACTCACAAGCCCCTTTTCGCCATTCACCTCCATATGACCCTAATCCTTATCCACCACACCAACCACCATATGAACCATACCCAGAACCACCACCTCAATATTCACCATCTCCATATCCTTATAAAAAAGAACCACCTTCGTATTATGAATCTGTTTCCCAAAATAATAAACCCTCCTATCCACCCCAAACCTCCATGGAGAACACACTTACTTCTCTCATTAGTCTCACCTCTACACTCCAAAATCTTATATCCCACATGGACCAACCCTCTACCTCCAATGTTCAACCCTAAAGCTCTAGTGCACTTCCATCTCAACCACAGAATAATCTATCCATCCCATCACCACCATCCATGGAAGAGCATCCACATCCATCAATCCAAGAGCAACATGATCCCGATGCTGCTATTGACATGGAACAAGAGAGAAGGGATCATCTTCGCGACTCCATACTTCATAAGGAGCTAGAGAAGGCACTAAAGGTGAAGGTAGAAGAGACCTTTGAAGATGAAGGAGTAGTTGAAGGGAGTTATCATAGAAAAGAGGCCATCAAGGAGGAATACGATTTCATACTTAAACACCTGGATCAAGCGATAAATCGATTACCTTTCTGACGTTCGGACATTCAAGGAACCCCCATGGCTTCATATGGAGAATATAATGAAGAACGTAGCATGAAGGAGACACTAAAAACTCCAGTGGGCAATAAGGAGCGTGACTTTGTACTGGAACAATTGGAGGAAGCCGAAATTATTGAAGAAGAAGAAGTGGTTCAAGACTTAGGAGATGCTGAACCTCCATGGGAAAGTCAAGTTATAGAGCCTCCTTCAAAGACGTTTGAAACTAATGTTGAGAAAGGTGTACAACCTCCAAGGTATCTCATGATTGAAGACTTTGAAAGGGATGGTCAAGAGATGGATTCGATCATTGATGAATTCTTATCTACATTTGTGTCCTCTCCCATTGGACTTGACATGGAGATGAAAGAAGAAGAAGCACAACCTCCCATGCCCTAGGTGAACAATGAAGCAGAGATTGAATTTGAAGAAATCTACCAAGAAGAAGAGGTTGATATTGAAGGAGATTGCAAAGAGGTGGAAGTTGTCAAAGAAAAGCACAAGGGAGTGGAGCTTGCAAGATCATTAGAAACACCTCTCCCAAGGCCATTACCATCCAACACAACATTCAAGTGGGTAAGATTCTTATCCTTGACCTTTACTTTCCCACTTGAATATGGGCTACTGGAGACGGATGGTCAACTTAAAGCTCTCTGTGGCATCAAGAGTAAGAGGAAGATGGTTAGTAGTTGGAGTTGTCAAGCAAGGTTCAACATGGTTGTGTGCTCAAAGTTTAAACGTAAAGGTTGGCGTAGAGCTCAGTTGAATGTGTCTAGGAAGTTATTTGGCAGCTCCCCTGAGGATTCAGATTACTTGCTACCCGGATGGAATCATGATAATCAACTTGAAGACGGGTGTAGAAACAAGATTTGGGATCCGGAAATATATGAGGATCAAATTTGGGAGCTCAAAGCTTGTGAAGAACTTCATCAAAGCTTGAGGAATTTACTTGGTATTGATAGAGCTTATTGGAAGTCCAAGCATTGGTGGAAGTTTCAAGATGAGTTCAAGCACAAGCTGCCATGACAAAGAGCTCGCCAAATGTCCAACTTAAGGACTTTAACTAAAAGTGCTAGGTAGGAGACAACCCACCATGGTATAATCGTCCCTTTTTCAGTTTTAATTCTAGTCTATTTTATTTTTTTTGAGTTTTGATTGAACCTGGAATCATGCATAGCATTCATATTAAGCATTGTATTCTGCAAACTGCATTATAAAAAAAAAAATCACGCACGCGACGCGTAAGCGTTGTTGACGCGTCTGCGTCACAAGTGCATTCGGAAGAAAAGGAAACTGAACAGAGAGTCACGCGAAAGTGTGGCTGGAGGCGTGCCTTTGGCACAAATTGGTCCACGCGACCACGTCGCTGACGCGTTCGCGTCATGTGGGCAAAATGCCTCCCACGCGTCCGCGTCACCCACGCGAACGCGTGCCTCAAAATCGACGTAAAAAGGGGTGTATGGCCGAAAGTTGAGATGGAATTGGGCTGGACTTGTGCTTGTAGCACAAGCCCTACCACGCGAACGCGTGCCCCACGCATCCACGCCGTTCTTTAAAATAAGGCCAACCACGTGATCGCGTCACCCAAAGTTTTGGCAAAATAAGTTTTTCACCAGAGAGTTGCGTGGCCGCGAGGCTGCACTCGCGCTGAAGGCACGAATCACTTCACGCGAACGCGTGACCCACGCATTCGCGTCACTTCATCGAAGCGCTATCCACGTGACCGCGTGCCCTACGCGCTCGCGTCGCCTACGCCGCACAGCTTATCCAGATCGGCCAAGATATCTTATCTTTTCTTCCTCAAATCTAAATCTTTTCTTTCCCTTTTTATTTCTTTCTTCCTCCTTTCTTACTTTCTTTTTCTTCTTCCATTGGTGTTAAAATTCTCTTCTTCAACTATTGCATCTTTTCTTGAATTATTCTGGTGCTTTATGACTTGTTTTATTCTAATTGGGTATTATTATTCATAAGTCAATGCTAATTTTTATAATACTGATATTCCTTTTGCATTGATATGTACTTACACTATCTTGCATTACTGGTGCACGAAATTGGAAATCACAATTCTTCACAACTTTGCACCACTAACCAGCAAGTGCACTAGGTCGTCCAAGTAATATCTTACGTGAGTAAGGGTCGAATCCCACGGAGATTGTTGACTTGAAGCAAGCTATGGTTATCCTGTAACTCTTAGTGAGGATATAATATCAATAATGATTCTTAGTTTTAATTGTAAAAAGTGAAAGGGCATAAAATAAATAGTTGTTACGCAATAATGGAAAATATGTTGGAGTTTTGGAGATGCTTTGTCTTCTGAATTCCTGTAACATAATGCTTCCTCACTTTCAAACATGCAAGGCTCCTTCCATGGCAAGCTGTATGTAGGGCGTCACCGTTGTCAATGGCTACTTCCCATCCTCTCAGTGAAAATGGTCCAAATGCTCTGTCACAACACGGCTAATCATCTGTTGGTTCTCGATCATGTCGGAATAGGATCTATTGATCCTTTTACGTCTGTCACTACGCCCAACACTCGCGAGTTTGAAGCTCGTCACAGTCATCCAATCCTTGAATCCTACTTGGAATACCATAGACAAGGTTTAGACCTTTCGGATTCTCAAGGATGCCGCCAATGGATTCTAGCTTATACCATGAAGATTCTGATTAAGGAATCTAAGAGATACTCATTCAATCTAATATAGAACGGAGGTGGTTGTCAGGCACACGTTCATGGATTGAGGATGGGGATGAGTGTCACGGATCATCACCTTCTTCATATTAAAGCGCGAATGAACATCTTAGATAGGAACAAGCGTGTTTGAATAGAAAACAGAAATAATTGCATTAATTCATCGAGACGCTGCAGAGCTCCTCACCCCCAAAAATGGATTTTAGAGACTCATGCCATCAAAAGGTATAAGATTCAGATCTAAAATGTCATGAGATACAAAATAAGTCTCTAAAATTTGTTTAAATACTAAACTAGTAACCTAGGTTTACAGAAAATGAGTAAACTAAGATGGATAGTGCAGAAATCCACTTATGGGGCCCACTTGGTGTGTGCTGGAGATGAGACTTAAGCTTCTCATGTGCCTGGGCTATTTCTGGAGTTAAACGTCAGGCTGTAACCTGTTTCTGGCATTTAACTCCAACTTGCAACCTGTTTCTGGCGCTGAACGCCAGAATGCAACATGGAACTGGCGTTAAACGCCAGTTTAAGTCATTTATCCTCATGCAAAGTATGAACTATTATATATTGCTGGAAAGACCTGGATGTCTACGTTCTAACCCAATTGAGAGCGCCCCAATTGGATTCTTGTAGCTCCAAAAAATCCATTCTGAGTGCAGGAAGGTCAGAATCCAACAACATCAGCAGTCCTTTTTCAGCCTAAATCAAATTTTTGCTCAGTTCCCTCAATTTCAGCCAGAAAATACCTGAAATCACAGAAAAACACACAAACTCATAGTAAAGTCCAGAAATATGAATTTTGCATGAAAACTAATAGAAACATACTAAAAAGTAGCTAGAACCTACTAAAAACTACCTAAAAATAATGCCAAAAAGCGTATAAATTATCCGCTCATCACAACACCAAACTTAAATTGTTGCTTGTCCCCAAGCAACTGAAAATCAAATAGGATAAAAAGAATAGAATATACTATAAATTCCAAAATATCAATGAATCTTAGTTCTAATTAGATGAGCGGGACTAGTAGCTTTTTGCTTCCGAACAGTTTTGGCATCTCACTTTATCCTTTGAAGTTTAGAATGATTGACATCTATAAGGACTCAGAATTCAGATAGTGTTATTGATTCTCCTAGTTTAGTATGTTGATTCTTGAACACAACTACTTTATGAGTCTTGGTCGTGGCCTTAAGCACTTTGTTTTCCAGTATTACCGCCGGATACATAAATGCCACAGACACATAACTGGGTGAACCTTTTTAGATTGTGACTTAGCTTTGCTAAAGTCCCCAATTAGAGGTGTCCAGAGTTCTTAAGCACACTCTTTTGCTTTGGATCACGACTTTAACCACTCAGTCTCAAGTTTTTCACTTGGACCTGCATGCCACAAGCACATGGTTAGGGACAGCTTGATTTAGCCGCTTAGGCCTGGATTTATTTCCTTGAGCCATCCTATCCATTGATGCTCAAAGCCTTGGATCCTTTTTACCCTTGCCTTTTGGTTTTAAGGGCTATTGGCTTTTTCTGCTTGCTTTTTCTCTCTTTTTTTGTTCTTATTTTTTTCTCCAACTTTTTTTTCACTGCTTTTTCTTGCTTCAAGAATCAATTTCATGATTTTTTAGATTATCAATAACATTTTTCTTTGTTCCTCATTCTTTCAAGAGCCAACAATTTTAACATTCATAAACAACAAGATAAAAAATATGCACTGTTCAAGCATTCATTCAGAAAACAAAAAGTATTGCCACCACATCAATATAATTAAACTAATTTCAAAGATGAATTCGAAACTCATGTACTTCTTGTTCTTTTGTATTAAAAACATTTTTAATTTAAGAAAGGTGAAGGATTTATGGAATTATTCATAGCCTTAAGACATAGTTACTAAATACTAATGATCATGTAGTAAAGACTCAAAACATAGACAAACATATAGCATAAAATCAAAAAACAGAAAAATAGGAGCAAGGAGATTAAGGAATGAGTCCACCTTAGTGAGGGTAGCATCTTCTTCTTGAAGAACCAAAGGTGCTCTTGAGCTCTTCTATGTCCCTTTCTTGCGTCTATTGCTTGATCCCTAGTGATTTTGGTGCTCCTATCCTTAGTTGCTCTCAATAATCATGTGGAGGAAAATGTATCCCCTGAGGTATCTCAGGGATTTCTTGATGAGGAAATTCCTCATGCTCTCGTTGAGGTCCATGAGTGGGCTCTCTTGATGTGCAGTCAAATGCTCTACTACTGAGCTATGGACCCTTGAGATGAATCTCTCCATCTTCCATGACTCAGAAGTGAAAGCAATTGCCTTCCCTTTCTTCTTTCTTGAGGTTTCTCTGGGCTTAGGTGCCATCAATGGTTATGAAAAAACAAAAAAGCTATGCTTTTACCACACCAAACTTAGAATATTGCTCACCCTCGAGCAAAAAGAAGAAAGAAGGGAGTAGAAGGAGAAGTTGGAGAGATGGAGGTGTGTGAATGGGTGGGTTTGGGGAGGGAATGGTTTGAATTTGAATGGTGAGGTAGGTGGGGATCCTGTGGGGTCCACAGATCCTGAGGTGTTAAGAATTTCTCATCCCTGCACCATTTAGGCGTGTAGAACGCCCTCTTAGTGCAATCCTGGCGTTTAACGCCAGACTGCTGCTTGTTTCTAGCGTTAAACACCCAAATGTAGCTTGTTTCTGGCGTTCAACGCCAGCCTGATGCTTGTTTCTGGTGTTGAACGCCAGCCTGGTGCTTGTTTCTGGCGTTAAACGCCAGACAGATGCACATTTCTGGCGTTTAAACGCCAGACAGCTCTTCCTCCAGGGTGTGCTTTTTCTTCTGCTATTTTTGATTCTGTTTTTAATTTTTGCAATTGTTTTGTGACTCCACATGATCATAAACCTAATAAAAACATAAGAGAACAATAGAAATATAAATAAATAAAGATTGGGTTGCCTCCTAATAAGCGCTTCTTTAATGTCTTTAGCTGGAATATTACTGAGCTTTAATCCAGTCTCAATCTTGAGCTTTCTTGCTCAATGATGAGCGGATAATTTATGCACTTTTTGACATTGTTTTTAGGTAGTTTTTAATAGGATATAGTTACTTTTAGGGATGTTTTCATTAGTTTTTATGCTAAATTCACATTTCTGGACTTTACTATGAGTTTGTGTGTTTTTCTGAGATTTCAGGTAATTTCTGGCTGAAATTGAGGGACCAGACCAAAACTCTGATAGAAGGCTGACAAAGGACTGCTGATGCTATTGGATTCTGACCTCCCTGCACTCAAAATGTATTTTCTGGATTCAACATGATGAATGTGATGATCCGTGACACTCATCATCATTCTCACCTATGAACGTGTGACTGATAACCACTTCCGTTCTACTTTAGACCGGGTGCATATCTCTTGGATTCCTTGACCAGAATCTTCGTGGTATAAGCTAGAATTGATGGCGGCATTCATGAGAATCTGGAAAGTCTAAACTTTGTCTGTGGTAATCCGAGTAGGATTCAGGGATTGAATGACTGTGACGAGCTTCAAACTCGCGATTGTTGGGCGTGATGACAAACGCAAAAGAATCAATGGATTCTATTCCGACATGATCGAGAACCGACAGATGATTAGACGTGCTGTGACAGAGCATTTGGACCATTTTTACTAAGAGGATGGGATGTAGCCATTGACAACGGTGATGCCCTACATACAGCTTGCGATGGAAAGGAGTAAGAAGGATTGGATGAAGGCAGTAGGAAAGCAGAGATTCAAAAGGAGCACAACATCTTCATACGCCTGTCTGAAATTTCCACCAATGATTTACATAAGTATTTTTATCTTTATTTTCTGTTTATTTATTATTATTATTTGAAAACTCCATAACCATATATTATCCGCCTAACTGAGAATTTCAAGATGACCATAGCTTGCTTCATACCAACAATCTCTGTGGGATCGACCCTTACTCACGTAAGGTTTATTACTTGGACCACCCAGTGCACTTGCTGGTTAGTTGTGTAAGGTTGTGAATAAAGTGCTGAGTTATAAACACGCATACCAAGTTGAATGCTATTGTTGATGATCACAATTTTGTGCACTAAGTTTTTGACGTCGTTGCCTAGGATTGTTCGAGTTTGGACAACTAACGGTTCATCTTGTTGCTCAGATTAGGTAATTTTCTTTTTGTTTTATTTTCAAAAAAAATTTTTTCAAAAAAATTTATCCCTATTTTCAAAAAAAAAATATTTTAATTAAAAATAAATTATTCTATGGCTTCAGAATTTTTAAGAATGGATTCTAGAGTTTCATGAAGCATGTTGAATTCTAGCTGGCTATAAAGCCATATCCAAATCCTTTTGGAATGAGACTTCAACTAATCACCTCAATGCATGTAATGCCATCCTAAGCTGGCTGGCTATTAAGCCATGTCCAACCCTTGGATTGGAGCTTTAGGCTAACATTGAAAGATTCCTGGAATTCTTCTTAAAAATTTTGAATTTCTTATTTTCTTTTTCCTATATGTTTTTCAAAAAAAATAAAAGAAAATACAAAAAATCATAAAATCATAAAAAAAACCAAAAATATTTTGTGATTCTTGTTTGAGTCTTGTGTCATGTTTTAAGTTTGGTGTCAATTGCATTGTTCTTGCATTTTTCAAAAATTCATGCATTCATAGTGTTCTTCATGATCTTCAAGTTATTTTTGGTAAGTCTTCTTTTTTGATCTTTAAATTTTCTTGTTTTGTGTTGTATGATGTTTTTCATGTGCATTTTTGCATTCATAGTGTCTAAACATGAAAGATTTCTAAGTTTGGTGTCTTGCATGTTTTCTTTGCATAAAAATTTTTTCAAAAATATGTTCTTGATGTTCATCATGATCTTCAAAGTGTTCTTGGTATTCATCTTGACATTCATAGTGTTCTTGCATGCATCATGTGTTTTGATCCAAAATCTCCATATTTTGGGTCATATTTGTGTTTTTCTCTCTCATCATTAAAAATTCAAAAAAATAAAAAAAATATTTTCCTTATTTCTCTCAAAATTTCGAAAATTTGAGTTGACTTAGTCAAAAAATTTTAAAATTAGTTGTTTCTTGTAAGTCAAGTCAAATTTTCAATTTTAAAAATCTTATCTTTTCAAAACTTTTTTGAAAAATCAAATCTTTTTCATTTTTCTTATTAATTTTCGAAAATTTTTAAAATATGTTTCAAAATCTTTTTCTTAATTACATTTCAAAATTTTGAAACTTAACTAACAAGTAATGTGATTGATTCAAAAATTTGAAGTTTGTTATTTTCTTGTTAAGAAAGGTTCAATCTCTAAATTCTAGAATCATATCTTTTAGTTTCTTGTTAGTCAAGTAATTAATTTTAATTTTAAAAATTAAATCTTTTCCAACCATATCTTTTTAATCATATCTTTTTCAAAATTTTATCTTTTTCAAAAATTTGATTTCAAAATATCTTATCTTCTTATCTTTTCAAATTTGATTTTCAAATCTTTTTGAACTAACTAATTGAATTTTTGTTTGTTTCTTATCTTTTTCAAAACCACCTAACTACTTTTTCCTCTCTAATTTTTGAAAATTTCTCCTTCCTTTTTAAAATTCTTTTAATTAACTAATTATTTTAAATTTTAATTTTAATTTTATTCCCCTTTTAATTTTCGAAAATCATTAACTCCTTTTCAAAAATTATTTTCGAAAACTTCTCTCTCTCATCTTATTCTATTTATTTATTCATTTACTAACACTTCTTTACATCTCAAATCTCAGCTCTTATCCTCACCCTTGTGTTTGGATTATTCATTCTTCTTCATTCTTATTCCCTTTTTTCTTCTACTAACATAAAGGAATCTCTATACTGTGACATAGAGGATTCCTCTTCTTTTTCTGTTCTCTTTTTTCTCATATGAGCAGGAACAAAGAAAAAGGCATTCTTGTTGAAGCTGATCCAGAACCTAAAAGGACTCTGAAGAGGAAACTAAGAGAAGCTAAATTACAACAATCCAAAGACAACCTTGCTGAAATTTTCGAACAAGAAAAGGAAATGGCAGCCGAACCCAACAACAATAATGCAAGAAGGATGCTTGGTGATTATACTGCACCTACGTCTAAGTTTGATGGAAGAAGCATCTCAATTCCTTCCATTGGAGCAAACAATTTTGAGCTGAAACCTCAATTAGTTGCTCTAATGCAACAGAACTGCAAGTTTCATGGACTTCTATCAGAAGATCCCTACCAGTTCTTAACTGAGTTCTTGCAGATCTGTGAGACTGTTAAGACTAATGGAGTAGATTCTGAAGTCTACAGGCTCATGCTTTTCCCTTTTGCTGTAAGAGATAGAGCTAGAACATGGTTGGACTCTCAACCTAAAGATAGCCTGGACTCCTGGGATAAGCTGGTCACGACCTTCTTGGCTAAGTTCTTTCCTCCTCAAAAGCTGAGCAAGCTTAGAGTGGATGTTCAGACCTTCAAACAAAAAGATGGTGAATCCCTCTATGAAGCTTGGGAAAGATATAAATAGATGACCAAAAGATGTCCTTCTGACATGTTTTCAGAATGGACCATGATAGATATATTCTATTATGGTCTATCTGAGTTCTCTAAGATGTCACTGAACCATTCTGCAGGTGGATCTATTCACCTAAAGAAAACGCCTGCAGAGGCTCAAGAACTTATTGACATGCTTACAAATAACCAGTTCATGTACACTTCTGAGAAGAATTCCGTGAATAATGGGATGCCTCAAAGGAAGGGAGTTCTTGAAATTGATGCTCTGAATGTCATATTGGCTCAGAACAAAATGTTGACTCAGCAAGTCATCATGATTTCTCAAAGTCTGAATGGATGGCAAAATGTATCCAACAGTACTAAAGAGGCATCTTCTGAAGTAGAAGCTTATGATCCTGAGAACCCTGCAATGGCAGAGGTAAATTACATGGGTGAACCTTATGGAAACACCTAAAATTCATCATGGAGAAATCATCCAAATTTCTCATGGAAGGATCAACAAAAGCCTCAATAAGGCTTTAATAATGGTGGAAGAAATAGGCTCAGCAATATCAAGCCTTATCCATCATTTTCTCAGCAACAGACAGAGAATTCTGAGCAGAGTACCTCTAACTTAGCAAATTTAGTTTCTGATCTGTCTAAGGCCACTTTAAGTTTCATGAGTGAAACAAGGTCCTGCATCAGAAATTTGGAGGCACAAGTGGGCCAGCTGAGTAAGAAAGTAACTGAAACTCCTCCTAGTACTCTCCCAAGCAATACTAAAGAGAATCCAAAAAGAGAGTGCAAGGCCATTAACATAATCAAAATGGCCGAACCTAGGGAGGAAGGAGAGGACGTGAATCCCAATGAGGAAAACCTCATGGGACGTCTCTCAGGCAAGAAGGAGTCCCCTATTGAGGACCTAAAGGAATCTGAGGCTCATATAGAGACCATAGAGATTCCATTAAACCTCTTTCTACCATTCATGAGCTCTGAAGACTATTCTTCCTCTGAAGAGGATGAAGATGTAACTGGAGAGCAAGTTGCTTAATATCTAGGAGCCATCATGAAGCTGAATGCCAAATTATTTGGTAATGAGACTTGGGAAGGTGAACCTCCCTTGCTCATCAGTGAATTAGATACATGGGTTCAGCAAACCTTACCTCAAAAGAGACAAAATCCTGGAAAATTCTTAATACCCTGTGCCATAGGCACCATGACCTTTGAAAAGGCTCTGTGTGACCTGGGGTCAAGCATAAATCTTATGCCATTCTCTGTAATGGAGAAGCTGGGGATCATTGAGGTATAGCCTATCATATTTTCATTATAAATGGCAGATAAGTCAGTAAGACAGGCGTATGGATTGGTAGAGGACGTGTTAGTAAAGGTTGAAGGCCTTTTACATTCCTGCTAATTTCATAATCTTAGACACTAGGAAGGAGGTGGATGAATGCATCATCCTTGGAAGACCTTTCCTAGCCACAGTAGGAGCTGTGATAGATGTTAACAGAGGAGAATTAGTCCTTTAATTGAATAGGGACTACCTTGTGTTTAAGACTCATGGGTGTTCTTCTGTATACATGGAGAGGAAGCATGAAAAGCTTCTCTCAGTACAGAGTCAAACAAAGCCCCCACAATCAAGCTCTAAGTTTGGTGTTGGGAGGCCACAGCCAAACTCTAAGTTTGGTGTTGAATCCCCACATCCAAACTCTAAGTTTGGTGTTGGGAGTCTACAACATTGACCTGATCACCTGTGTGGCTCCATGAGAGCCCACTGTTAAGCTATTGACATTAAAGAAGCGCTTATTGGGAGGCAACCAAATTTTTATTTATCTAATTTCATTTTTCTTTTATTGTTCTTTAATGTTTTATTAGGTTCATGATCATGTGGAGTCACAAAAAAATACTAAAATTAAAAATAGAATAAAAGCATCCTTCTTCATTTTCACACAACACAACCCCCTCTTCTATACCTTGGCCGAATACACCTCCCCCCCACTCTCCTTCATATTTTCTCTTATTCTTCTTCTTTTCTTTCTTCTCTTGCTCGAGGGCGAGCAACATTCTAAGTTTGATGTGGTAAAAGCATAGCTTTTTGTTTTTCCATAACCACCTATGGCACCTAAGGCCGGAAAAACCTCTAGAAAAGGAAAAGGGAAGACAAAAGCTTCCACCTCCGAGCCATGGAAGATGGAGAGATTCATCTCTAAAGCCCATCAAGACCACTTCTATGATGTTGTGGCCAAGAAGAAGGTGATCCCTGAGGTCCCTTTCAAACTCAAGAAAAATGAGTATCCGGAGATCCGACTTGAGATCCAAAGAAGAAGTTGGGAAGTTCTAACCAACGCCATTCAACAAGTCAGAATCTTAATGGTTCAAGAGTTCTATCCCAATGCATGGATCACTAGGAACCATGATCAAAGTGTGAACCCGAATCCAAAGAACTATCTTACAATGGATCGGGGGAAATACTTAGATTTTAGTCCGGAAAATGTGAGGTTGGCATTCAACTTACCCATGATGCAAGGAGATGCACGCCCTACACTAGAAGGGTAAACTTTAATCAAAGGTTGGACCAAGTCCTTATGGACATATGTGTGGAAGGAGCTCAATGGAAAAGAGACTCCAAAGGCAAACCGGTTCAATTAAGAAGACTGGACCTCAAGCCTGTGGCTAGAGGATGGTTGGAGTTCATCCAACGCTCCATCATCCCCACTAGCAACCGATCTAAAGTTACTGTGGATCGGGCCATCAGGATTCTTAGCATCATGATTGGAGAGTAAGTAGAAGTTCATGAAGTCATCTCCCTTGAATTCTACAAAATAGCCGAAAAGCCCTCTACCTTGGCAAGGCTAGCTTTTCCTCATCTTATTTATCATCTATGTTACTCAGCTGGAGTTATCATAGAAGGAGACATCCCCATTGAGGAGGACAAGCCCATCACTAAGAAAAGGATGGAGCAAACAAGAGAGTCCACTCATGGAACCCAAGAGACGCATGAGGAAGCTCATCACCAAGAAATCCCAGAGATGCCTCAAGGGATACATTTTTCTCCACACAATTATTAGGAGCAACTAAGGATAGGAGCACGAAAATCACTAGGGATCAAGCAACAAAGGCAAGGAATAGACATAAAGGAGCTCAAAAAGCACCATTGGTCCTTCAAAAAAAGCGCCACCCTCACTAAGGTGGATTCATTCCTTGTTCTTATTTTTCAGTTTTTTGATTTTTTATGCTATATGTTTATCTATGTTTTGTGTCTTTACTACATGATCATAAGTATTTAGTAACTATGTCTTAAGGCTATGAATAATTCCATGAATCCTTCACCTCTCTTAAATGAAAAATGTTTTTAATACAAAAGAACAAGAAGTACATGAATTTTGAAATTATCCTTGAATTTAGTTTAATTATATTAATGTGGTGACAATACTTTTTGTTGTCTGAATGAATGCTTGAACAGTGCATAATTTTGATCTTGTTGTTTATGAATGTTAAAATTGTTGGCTCTTGAAAGAATGATGAACAAAGAGAATGTTATTGACAATATGAAAAATCATGAAAATTGATTCTTGAAGCAAGAAAAAGCAGTGAAAAAGCAAAAGCTTGCGAAAAAAAAATTTATGGCAAAAAAAAATTAGAAAGAAAAAGAAAAAGCAAGCAGAAAAAGCCAATAGCCCTTAAAACCAAAAGGCAAGGGTAAAAATGATCCAAGGCTTTGAGCATCAATGGATAGGAGGGCCCAAGGAAATAAAATCCAGGCCTAAGCAGCTAAATCAAGCTCTCCCTAACCATGTGCTTGTGGCATGCAGGTCCAAGTGAAAAACTTGAGACTGAGTGGTTAAAGTCATGATCCAAAGTAAAAAGAGTGTGCTTAAGAACCCTGGACACCTCTAACTGGTGACTTTAGCAAAGCTGAGTCACAATCTGAAAAGGTTCACCCAGTCATGTGTCTGTGGCATTTATGTATCGGGTGGTAATACTGGAAAACAAAGTGCTTAGGGCCACGGCCAAGACTCATAAAAGTAGCTGTGTTCAAGAATCAACATACTTAACTAGGAGAATCAATAACACTATCTGAAATTCTAAGTTCCTATAGATGCCAATCATTCTAAACTTAAAAGGATAAAGTGAGATGCTAAAACTGTTCAGAAGCAAAAAGCTACTAGTTCCGCTCATCTAATTAGAACTAATATTCATTGATAGTTTGAGATATATAGTATATTCTCTTTTTTTTATCCTAATTGATTTTCAGTTGCTTGGGGACAAGCAACAATTTAAGTTTGGTGTTGTGATGAGCGGATAATTTATACGCATTTTGGCATTGTTTTTAGGTAGTTTTTAATAGGATATAGTTACTTTTAGGGATGTTTTCATTAGTTTTTATGCTAAATTCACATTTCTGGACTTTACTATGAGTTTGTGTGTTTTTCTGAGATTTCAGGTAATTTCTGGCTGAAATTGAGGGACCTGAGCAAAACTCTGATAGAAGGTTGACAAAGGACTGTTGATGCTGTTGGATTCTGACCTCCCTGCACTTAAAATGGATTTTCCAGAGTTACAAAACACCAAATGGCGCGCTCTCAACGGCTTTGGAAAGTAGACATCCAGAGTTTTCCAGCAATATATAATAGTTCATGCTTTATTCGAGATTAGATGATGTAAACTGGCGCTCAACGCCAGTTCCATGCTGTATTCTGGAGTCAAACGCCAAAAACACGTCACAAACCAGAGTTGAACGCCAAAAACACGTTACAACTTGGCGTTCAACTCCAAAAGAAGCCTATGCACGTGTAAGCTCAAGCTCAGCCCAAGCACACACCAAGTGGGCCCCGGAAGTGGATTTCTGCATCAATTACTTACTTCTGTAAACACTAGTAGCTAGTCTAGTATAAATAGGACATTTTATTATTGTATTAAGACGTCCGGAATCTTGGATTGTATTTTTGATCCTGTGATCACGTTTTGGGGGCTGGCCATTTGGCCATGCTTGGACCACCATCACTTATGTATTCTCAACGGTGGAGTTTCTACACACCATAGATTAAGGGTGTGAAGCTCTGCTGTACCTCGAGTTTTAATGCAATTACTACTATTTTCTATTCAATTCAGTTTATTCCTGTTCTAAGATATTTGTTGCACTTCAACATGATGAATGTGATGATCTGTGACACTCATCATCATTCTCACCTATGAACGCAGGACTGACAACCACTTCCATTCTACCTTAGACCGGGCTCATATCTCTTGGATTCCTTGACCAGAATCTTCGTGGTAGAAGCTAGAATTGATGGCTGCATTCATGAGAATCCGGAAAGTATAAACCTTATCTGTGGTATTCTGAGTAGGATTCAGGGATTGAATGACTATGACGAGCTTCAAACTTGCGATTGTTGGGCATGATGACAAACACAAAACAATCAATGGATTCTATTCTGACGTGATCGAGAACCGACAGATGATTAGCCGTGCTGTGACAGAGCATTTGGACCATTTTCACTGAGAGGATGGGATGTAGCCATTGACAACGGTGATGCCCTACATACTGCTTGCCATGGAAAGGAGTAAGAAGGATTGGATGAAGGCAGTAGGAAAGCAGAGATTCAGAAGGAGCACAGCATCTTCATACGCCTGTCTGAAATTCCCACCAATGATTTACATAAGTATTTTTATCTTTATTTTTTGTTTATTTATTATTATTATTCGGAAACTCCATAACAATATATTATCCGCCTAACTGAGAGTTTCAAGATGACCATAGCTTGCTTCATACCAACAATATCCGTGGGATTGACCCTTACTCACGTAAGGTTTATTACTTGGACGACCCGGTGCACTTGCTGGTTAGTTGTGCGAGGTTGTGAAGAAAGTGCTGAGTTATAAACACGCATACCAAGTTGAATGCTATTGTTGATGATCACAATTTCGTGCACCACTCAACATTGCCTTCAAGATGATGCTTGACTCCTTGCCCATTAACAATGAAGTTTTTGTCAGAGTCACTATCATGAAGCTCTGCAAACTATGGTGCTTCCTTAATGGCAAAAAGTTGGTCATCCGGAAAGGTTTCAGAGATCTCAGTAAGAGGGAGGGACGTCCCTTCTACTGGTTCTATCTAGGACAGGTGATCTGCTACTTGGTTCTCTGTCCCTTTTCTGTCTCTTATTTCTATATCAAACTCTTGCAAAAGCAACACCCATCTTATGAGCCTGGGTTTTGAATCCTACTTTGTGAGTAGATATTTAAGAGCAGCATGGTTAGTGTACACAATCACTTTTGATCCTACTAAATAGGATCTGAACTTGTCAATGGCATAAACCACTGCAAGCAATTCCTTTTCTGTGGTTGTGTAGTTCTTCTGCGCATCATTTAGAACACGGCTGGCATAATAAATGACGTTCGTAGAAGAAATTGTGATCATCAACAATGGCTCCAATAATTTGGTAGCTCTCACACGTGAATTACACTTAGTCACAACTCTGCACAACTAACCAGCAAGTGCACTGGGTCGTCCAAGTAATACCTTACGTGAGTAAGGGTCGATCCCACGGAGATTATTGGTATGAAGCAAGCTATGGTCATCTTGTAAATCTCTGTCAGGCTGATTCAAATGTGATTGGATTAGATAATTAAAAGATAAATAAAATAGGATAGAAATACTTATGTAAATTAATGGTGGGAATTTCAGATAAGCATATGGAGATGCTTGTCCCTGTTGAATCTCTGTTTTTCTACTGCTTTCATCCAATCCTTCTTACTTCTTTCCATGGTAAGCTGTATGTAGGGCATCACCGTTGTCAATGGCTACATCCCATCCTCTCAGTGAAAATGGTCCAAATGCTCTGTCACAGCACGGCTAATCATCTATCGGTTCTCAATCAGGTTGGAATAGAATCCCGTGATTCTTTTGCGTCTATCACGAACGCCCAGCCTTTAGGAGTTTGAAGCTCGTCACAGTCATTCAATCCCGAAATCCTACTCGGAATACCACAGACAAGCTTAGACTTTCCGGATTCCCATGAATGCCGCCATCAATTCTAGCTTATACCACGAAGATTCTGATTAAGGAATCCATGAGATATGCGCTGGTGCACGAATTTGTAATCCTCACAACTAACCAGCAAGTGCACTGGGTCGTCCAAGTAATACCTTACGTGAGTAAGGGTCGATCCCACGGAGACTATTAGTTTGAAGCAAGCTATATTTATTTTATTATTCTTAGTCAGGAGGCCAATAGGATTAAAAGTGAAATTACTAGATTTGATTATAAAAATAAAGAGAATAACAGTGTTTACTTGTTGTGCAGTAATGAGAAATATGTTAGAGTTTTGGAGATGCTTGTCCTTTGAACTTCAACTCTTCCTTGAATTCCTTCAACACACGAAAGTCCCTTCCATGGCA